>NC_062280.1:158571399-158874430 GCF_902655055.1 Lutra lutra
CATGTCTAAAAGAAATCTAAACAACTATTTATCTCACAATGGAAAAACTTCTTCTCCAAATAAGATCACCTGAATTTCTTTCTTCTCTGACCCTAAATAGGACTGGCATCTGTGAAATAGTTTTGGCACTCAGGTATGTCCTACCTGCCCTTGTTGATGCTTCCTGTATGTGTTTCCCAAATAGTTCCTGGAGACAAGCCATGTATTTGATTTTTATCTCATTTTTGCCAAATATTACAGAACAATAGATATATATATATATAAAGTTTTAAATGAGCAACTCTTGGTAAAAATTAAATGAGCAGGTATAATGTTGACCAAATTTAATAATATGTGGACTTACAAAGACTCTGCCCTACACTGTCTACTAGCTTACACTTACATATGCTATTCAAGTTACTTCCCCAGTTTGTTAATCTCTTCTTTCAAATTATAAATCTGTGTAAAATGGAGGAATTGTGTTTTCTACACCATTTGTATCACAGGCACTAGCAAAGCATAATATAGACATGAGGTCTTCATAGATATTCTATAATCTATCTTCGATAACTTTCTCCCATATTATGCTCCCTGAGAAGCCAAAATCAGGTTCTCAACCCAGCAGTTCCTACCTGAGAAAGAAGGGCTCATGCTGATTCTGATAACTGCTAGATCAGAAAGCGAGTATGCCTTTCTCGCTGCTGGAGACATTGTCTGTGACCAAAGGTTTTCCCATTTCCCATTGATATACACATAGAGCTCTCATTAAAACTGTGGAAGTTTTGAATGCACTTCACCAAGGGTATGTACCCCTTCGTGCTGAAAGATGAACATTCCTAAAATAAACTCCTTTTACATCTAAATTGCAACTTGCAGGAGGTCTCACTCCTGAGCTGTGCACAAATAAAAAGGAGGAAGACTCTCCTGTGGATAATGAGTATATGCAGAATTCTTTAGTGAATAATCACAGACACTAGTTAAGGCAAGATGCAGCTGTGCATGCATAATAATGGTCTCAGAAAGCTGTGCTGTGTGGAGCATGGTTTGCTGCTGTGGGTAAAAGAAATTAATCTGGAGATGAAAAAGTTATTACTGGGGTGCCTGGGTGGCTCAGTGGGTTAAAGCCTCTGCCTTCAGCTCAGGTCATGATCCCAGAGTCCTGGGATGGAGCCCCGCATCGGGCTCTCTGCTCGGCAGGGAGCCTGCTTCCCTTCCTCTCTCTGCCTTGCCTCTCTGCCTACCTGTGATCTCTGTCTGTCAAATAAATAAATAAAATCTTAAAAAAAAAAACACTGATCAAAAAAAAGTTATTACTGCACTGGCTTAACAAACTATAAAATAAGTTTAATGTAATTACATTTGATATAAATTTAAGAATGTAGCATAGTGAATGGGTTTGAAAAAGATGATTCTAAGAGAATGTGAAAGACCCATAATGATAAGTATTTTAATCATGTCTCTGGAAATATCTATTTAGAAATTTGGATACACTTTCAGAAAAAGAAAGTTGGGCATGCTTAAAAAGTTATATATACATAACAAGTTATTCACCTTTAGGATGGGTAGTTCCTGAAAAAATCATCATTCTACTGACTAAGACCACACTCTAAAACTGATTTGCCAAAACTGGGGCATGGGGTAAAAATTTGGCTGGCAGTGAAGAAAAGAAAGGGGGCTGACACTTCGGCTCTCATCTTGGCCCTTACTCTCTTGTTTACTTTGCCCCTGGTTTCTTTCCTTTTTGTCTCTGCCTTGCTGCTTTTCTACATACATATTTCCCCTTTGTATTTGACCTCTTCCTGTTCACCTGCATCCTTTTCCCCCTATAACATCCTTCCTCTTTTCCTATATCCTCACCCATGATATTTAAGGAGTTAAAAATTTTACATTATTTCATATAAATGAAGAACAGGAGAATGCCAAAGCTATATGCCAACTCCCCAACCCCATATCTTCTACCATCTTAGAAAATTGTTGGTAGTTAAGCAGTAGGTAAATAAACCCCAGAATTTTGCACAATTGACCTTTGTATGTTATACAATCAATTAGTCAAGAGAGAAAAACTGGGACAAATCATTATGATGAGTTTTTTTTAAAGTAACATCTATTCTCAACATGAGGCTCTAACTCAGGACCCCAAGAAGAGGAATTGCCTACTTTACCAACTGAGCCAGCCAGTCACCCCAAAAACCCTCATAATATTGATGAAACAGCACAGACTCAACAGAGCTGAAGGCAAACCTTCACTCTGAGATTTATAGAATTAATTTATAATCTATACTTTGGATTTAGGCTTTAACATATTCTATAGTCCTTTTCTCTCCTGCTTTATTATTATTATTTTTTGGTCTGTTTTAAAAAAAAAGATATAGTTCCCTAAATAAGAAGTACAAATATAAGCCTACTGAATTTCCATAAGAAATATTCTGCCTATGGACTAAAGGCAATCAGAGGCTCCACTATGTAACCTTAGTTGATTAATTCATCCCAATCAACTAGAGTTCTGTTCAGAACGTTAGAGTATGTATGTCTCATTACCACAAGCCAGTGAGGTTGCTTTCAGAAGACTGGGGTATATAACTCGTCACACGAACAGAGAAAGCATCTGTTAGATAAATGGTTCTCAAGCCTGGTTGGATATTTGAGTTACCTGAGAACCTTTTAAAAAATACATGTTTTGCCCCCACCTCAAAGTTGCCAAGGATGGTGTTTGGGCATCCACATATTTTGAAAGCTTCCCACCTTACTCTAAAAATTGTCCCTTGATGTGTGACCATCTGCTGTAGGTAACTGAGCTAAATTTATGGTTGGAAGCTCCAAGGAAGTCATAACCACACAATTCATTTTTCAATAGGCAGGCTGAGAGACTTAATCACTCAATTTCTGTATTAAACGTATTTGGTTTGTGAGATGTCAACTACACAAGCAACATACTGCTGATCTCAGTACCTATTGTATTTATTTGAATACCAGTCTACCTTCATAATTCTCCCTAAAAGTATTTGAGCCCATATAAAGCCCTTATTGTATGTTTAAAAAGGCTTCCCTCAACCACCATTTTAGATTTAATATTCCATCTTCTTTCTGTCAGTTCTGTCTGTTGGCAAGACCTATCTATTGGTGAAGCATCATCTCTGCTATCTGAAAAAGATGGCCATTAAGGAAACTAAGTATTATTATAATGCTTTTGAATTGTGTTCCCTCTAAAGTTACCGCATCTCTTCTGGAACTGATAAAATTATCATTAATCAAGAGAAAAGAAAGTTAACTATTTCCACCATCTACACTGCTATCACCACTCAAAGGCATTATTAGCCCAATTGAATAAACCACTACCTCTTTCTTAAGCTTCGCTATGCAGCTAGGTCAATTTAGTGTTTCATTCACTGCATAAATATTTAATTAAACCCCAATAAGTGTCAGGATCTCTGCTAGAAGCTAGAAGTAACTGTTTCTGTAACTGACAATACTTTTAGTGCAGTTTCTGCCTTCTATCCACAGAAATAACATGGCAACTAACATCACTGCCCTGCCCTCACTTCAGCCCACCCAAGGAGAGAAAATTCTTATTTCCAATTTTGTGACACATTCTTTTATTTTGGTACAAAAGCACCATTGGCTTGCTATTGGAATCTTCTTACAGCCTTTTCATTTGAAAATGTTTTTGACTGTTTTTTTTTTTGTTGTTTTGTTTTGTTTTTTTTAACAGCCTACTTTAGCCATTCCCTAGGGAGCTTGAAGAGAAGAGTATGTGTACTTGTGTGTGAAATGGGAAGCAGACTTTTATTCTGAATGACATGCACCATGTTCTGTTAAATAATGTTTTGTTTTGTTTTTTTCTCCCAAGCTGAAGATAACTGCTCTTAGAAAAATTCCTCACCATCTCTTTCACTTTATCAATTTACTTTTCTCAGAAGCTTCCTTAATCCTTTATGCAGATAGACTCCTAGAGACATTTTATGGACTTAGGGGAATTATGTGTAGGCTTATGATATCACACTTATTGTAATTTATATAATTATTTCATTTATCATTTGTCATTCTTTTTTTATGACTGAATAATATTTTGTTGTATGAATATGTCACATTTTAGAAATTTTTTAAAATTTATTTTCAGCATAACAGTATTCATTGTTTTTGCACCACACCCAGTGCTCCATGCAATCCGTGCCCTCTCCAATACCCACCACCTGGTTCCCCCAACCTCCCACCCCGCTTTTAAGATTTTATTTATTTATTTGACAGAGAGAGAGATCACAAGTAGGTAGAGAGGCAGGCAGAGAGAGAGGGGGAAGCAGGCTTCCCATTGAGCAGAGAGCCTGATGCAGGTCTGGATCCCAAGACCCCAAGGTCATGCATGACCTGAGCTGAGAGCAGAGGCTTAACCCACTGAGCCACCCAGGTGCCCCACTTTTCATTTGTCCTTCTTTTGTAACTTTAAATCTTACTACCATTTCCTACTTTCTAATAATATACATTGGCTTTTATAAGAAACTATTTAAAATCGTTATCTAATGCGTTCCCTATAACACACATCTTAGTAACTATTGAGGATTCTGTAAGGAAGGATGCTTGATTTCCTTGACTGAAGTATACTATGTCTGGAGAAGAGTTGTCAGAATTTATCAGAAAGACCTTTTGTTTCTCACTTTAGAAAAGTAACAAAAGGGGTGCCTAGGTGGCTCAGTGGGTTAAAGCCTCTGCCTTCAGCTCAGGTTGTGATCCCAGGGTCCTGGGATCCAGCCATACATCAGGCTCTCTGTTCAGCAGGGAGCCTGCTTCCCCTCCTTCTCTCTCAGCCTGCCTCTCTGCCTGCTTGTGATCTCTTGTCTGTCAAATAAATAAATAAATAAATCTTAAAAACAAAAAGAAAAATAACAAAAATGAATCTATAGAATAAACAATAATTTATCAGCACACCTTATTCAGTATTCTAGAAAAGTAATTTGTAGTCATTATTTAGTTTATATCAATGTTATCAAACTTGGCAATGCATTATGTATACAATCTCTACATTTCTACTATTAGGATCTATATGAAAGGAAAACACTACGGAGAGAGTAGAGTCTTTTATTTTGAAACCCAAGAAATGCAATGTATGAACAGCAAAAGGCAGTGGGAGTCCACCCAGCCTCTCCATTGATATAGCTCTTTTCATTTTCTCCTGGGGTCTTGCTGGTCATGGGATTGTATCAAATATTCTTAACAGCATGAAATAATCAACAATCCTGAACTAGAGAAAGAGCAAGATCAGTAGGCAGGAAAATGTTCTGATGGATTAAAAAAAATAGTTATGAAATTTGGGGATACAAAACCCTCTTTTTTCTTATGGTTCTATTAAAATATGTATTTATAAAAGGATTTCAAAAGACATAATGTGGGTACCATTCAAAAAACAAAATCCTACCCTGGAGAAACATTCCTGTATGTGATTTATAACATATGAGTTTCTCAAGTTTAAAACTAGAGGGAAAAAATTTACCTTTAGGAAGAACAGAGTTTTTTAGTAAACTTTTCATTTGCCCTTACATTTTTTTTTTTTAAGATTTTATTTTTATTTATTTGACAGGCAGAGATCACAAGTAGGCAGAGAGGCAGGCAGAGAGAGAGAGAGACTGGGGGAAGCAGGCTCCCTGCTGAGCAGAGAGCCCAATGCGGGGCTCGATCCCAGGACCCTGGGATCATGACCTGAGCCGAAGGCAGAGGCTTTAACTCACTGAGCCACCCAGGCGCCCCCCCCCTTTTTTTTAATAAAGATTTTCATTTGCACTTACATTTAGGCACCACAGAATTATAATTAAGAGGAATAATATAAAATAAAATAAACCTTATCCTTCCCAAAAGTTTCTCCAATTCACTTCAAATTCTCTTTCATCAAAGTTCTTTCTTCTCATTTGTATATCACATGTTATAGTCTCAGCACTCTGCCCTGTAGGCACCTTCTGAGGAAATGTTCCATGTGATCCATTTATCTCATGGGGGGTCTGCAGCTTTATCTTGTGGATTTATAGTTCGCAGTGAGAAACTTTTAATTGTATACTTTCATTTCAATAATAATTTATTAATAAAACAGTGTGAGTAACCTGAAGAGACAAACTTTTAAAATGCTACATGACATTTGCGTTTTCATTTTTGATTTTAGTGTTGATTCCAAATGATGTTTTTCACCATTAGGAAATTAGTAGCAAGAAATTACTTTTGGGTTTATGTTAGTTATACTTAGATGGATTATCGCAAATTAAATAATACTCTTTGCGATACAATAGACTTCCATGACAATGGTCCTGAATGAATCACCTTTCTCTGTGTTGATACCCTTACAGGGTGCCTGCATAGCTGAGTAGCAAATCATATATGCACGTCTAAGAACTGATTGGCTTTCTGGCTCATGCTGGCCAATAGAATGTGGCAAAAATGATAATTGGGTAAATTTGAGGCCTTACAAGGTCTCATAATTTCCATCCTGCCCCTCAGAATGTTTCACCATCATGAAAGAAACAGACTATCTGATAGTATATGAAAAGCCACATGGATAGGAGCTAAGACATCTCAGCTTACCCAACACCATCCCCCAAAGTTGTAGATGAGGCCAAACTTGTAGATTTTGGAGAATCTTGCACAGCTGCCCTGATGTATGTAATTCTGAGGATTTTAACTTATTGGGTATAGAAGATAATTCATACAACAGTGTTCTATTTTTAAATATTAATATATTTTATGTCATTATATAAACATCATACATATTTCTCTAATCATACATACATACATACATACATACATATTTCTCTAATCCAAAGTTACCTAAAAATGTTTACAAAGCAAGCATAACAAACAAAATGTTATTTTATATGAAAAAGAATAAATACTTTACTGTCTCAGTATGACAGTTCATCCCACCAATATTTTGGGGAAAGTTTTTGACTCTTAGCTATTTCTTGTGTCACTGTTAGAACACTTTGATCTTGAGTTTTGTGTAAGAAACCATTCGGTATTTCAACACAGAAAGGAAAACAAAATCCTCTATGCATTTCTTCTTTGCATTTCTGGAGGTAGAGACAGGAAGAGGTATTTTGCTCATCATAAGAATGAATTTTAGGGAAAAACACTGATCTCCCTCCTTCTTATTGGCTTTTTACTGTATAGTATTTTTCTTTATATGACTATAAAGCCAATAATCATCAATAAAATAGACAAATGGCAATAGATTGTAAAAAAAATAATAATCTAATAGTTTAAATTGCCTTTGAATAGAAATTTGAAATGGTAGATATCAGTTACGAGGGAACAGAAGACTGGTTGAGGACAAAACAAAAGTCTGACACCTTGCAACCTCCCCCCTCCCCCCACTCTTGGGTGGGACATATGTGACATTCTTTAAGAATCTCCCAACTATCTTTTTTTTTTTTTTTGAGTTGATTATTAAATTTATTTTTTATAAACATATATTTTTATCCTCAGGGGTACAGGTCTGCGAATCGCCAGGTTTACACACTTCACAGCACTCACCATAGCACATACCCTCCCCAATATCCATAACCCCACCCCCCGTCTCTCAACCCCCCTCCCCCCATCAACCCTCAGTTTGTTTTGTGAGATTAAGAGTCACTTATGGGGCGCCTGGGTGGCTCAGTGGGTTAAGCCGCTGCCTTCGGCTCAGGTCATGATCTCAGGGTCCTGGGATCGAGTCCCACTCTCTGCTCAGCAAGAAGTCTGCTTCCCTCTCTCTCTCTCTCTATGCCTTCCTCTCCGTCTACTTGTGATCTCTCTCTGTCAAATAAATAAATAAAATCTTTAAAAAAAAAAAATTTAAAAAGAGTCACTTATGGTTTGTCTCCCTCCCAATCCCATCTTGTTACATTTATTCTTCTCCTACCCCCTTAACCCCCCATGTTGCATCTCCTCTCCCTCATATCAGGGAGATCATATGATAGTTGTCTTTCTCCGATTGACTTATTTCGCTAAGCATGATACCCTCTAGTTCCATCCACGTCGTTGCAAATGGCAAGATTTCATTTCTTTTGATGGCTGCATAGTATTCCATTGTGTATATATACCACATCTTCTTTATCCATTCGTCTGTTGATGGACATCTAGGTTCTTTCCATAGTTAAGAATCTCCCAACTATCTTAATAGCTTGCTAAAAAGGGCAAAAACGACCTTGGCAATGGCAAGGCCTCCTGTAGGTCCTCTTTAGCCTATGAAAGTTCTATTAAAACATCCCTTTTCCTTATGTTGGGTCCCCCAAAATTGGGTACCCCAATAATGGGTCCGTGATTAAAGGAGCGAGACTGATACAAAGCGAAGGTCAAGCAAAGCTTTATTTCTCGCCAAGCATCAGGAATCAGGCCGACCATCAAACAGACCGGTCAGGGCCGCCCCTACAGAGAGGACGACCCCTCCCTGCTTTCCAGACTAACTTTTATAGAGCAAAGGCCATGTGGTTGGGCCTGGCCACACACAGGTGGTCAATGAGATTGTAACACACACACAGGAAACTCCACAGTGATGCTAGGTGACCAACTGAATTACAATTTACCCTAGTAGACATTTGATTTAACCTATCACACCTTGGTTAGGATTGGCGCCAAAAGGCTCCCAAAGGGCAGGGGCATAGATACTGGTATCTAGGAGACAGTATGCACCCCCACTGATTGAATACCTCCACCTGGCCTGACCCACCCTTTTATTTGGACTTTGTTACCTGGGACTGGTCTCCCCAACTTGCTTTTAAATAAGTTCCCCTGCGGGGGGACAAGGTCAATTTAAGCTTTACAGCAAATGGCAGTTCAACCGGGGTGCGGCTGCTCTGGCTGAAAAGGCCCTTACACTTATTTCCCCCACTCCCATGGTACATAACCTGCCACCCCTCACAACCCGGGCAGCGGCTCTTTCTGCCCACGGGTCCTGTCCCTGTGCTTTAATAAACCACCATTTTGCACCAAGGGTGTCTCAAGAATTCTTTCTTGGTCATTGGCTCTAGACCTTACCCCACTGAACCTCACCTATATTCTAAAACTTCATCATTAGTGTATTGTGATAGAGATCAAAATGACCTCTCTTGTTTTGCTCTGGAGAAATACTGATGAGCCAGAAAGCTAACTGATTAGGAAAAAGTTACCAAAAACATTCTGTTGGGGGAGGCAATCTGGATAATATAAATCAGAGACTTATAAGGAAGTTCTTCCTTCAGGGGAAGGACTTGGTTATAAACTACTGGGGACCCCGAAAACTAGCATTTGTTTTATGGTTTATAGTCTTTCTTCTCTTTTAGATCTGCATTATGAGATGCCTCATTTGTGTGTCTATTTGCATATTCTGTATTAAGAACAATGATCTTTGTACCTATCCTGAATTTAGTTATAGAAAAGGAAAAACAGTAACAGTGAATAGGAAAGAATACTTTCATCATACTTTACAATTTAAGTTCAGGAAAAGTATAGGTGAAGATGTGCTGGGTAAGATGTCCCAGAATGTGCCACTTTGGCATAAAGATTATTCTAAATTAAGAGTAATCAAAACCCAGCAGATGCAGGAAAGGCTCTCCGCTTTCCCCTCAACTGCCTAAATTTACATTGGAAAGGAGAGCCTGCAACTGGAAAAGAGCTATTAACAGAGACTCTCCTTTACCTTACAAACTTATCTGCATAATAGGCAACCTTGTTTTTCCAAACCTCTTTCACCATCTTACTAATGAACTTTCTCCCCTTTGGTCCTCAGACCCTACCCTTGTCCGGAGCTCCTGTAAGCTTTCTGTCGCCTCATTGTCCTTGGAGTCTGTGGATTCCCCATACATACACCTATTAAATTTGATCTTCTCCTGCTAATATGTCTCCTGTCAAAATGATTCTAAGGCCAGCTAGAAGGACCACAGGGCAGAGGAAGGCCACAATAGGTAAAACTTCTTTTTAGTTTTTAACTTTATTCTGTAAACAAATTATGAAAGGATATAGACATATCATCTCTTAGATTATAATATAATGTAAACATTAAATTAAAATGAGTATGTAGAAATAAAGTAAGAGTAGAAATATAAAAATGCAAAATATTAGGTTCACTTTACATTTTAAAGCTACAGTAAGATCTCCCAAGTGACACACAGCTAAACTAGAGTGCTTTCTTGTCCTTGAGTTGAATTATCTCCACATTACATAAAGAGTAAATATTTATACTCTCAGTTCCGACAATAAATATAGGAATGCCACCGAAGACATGAAGTCAAAGCATTTGTAACTACTCTAATAAATATCATTTTGCTACTTAATCTTTTTACTGTAATGCACTTTAATTTGACAATAGAATTGACTACCTGGTTCCTGAATTTTCAAGGTATGTAAATGATGCAATTTTCACCTCAGCCAGAGACCTTTATTTTTCTTTGATAGTGTCAATGACAAAGGCAGAACAGAGCTAAAGCTTCAAAAACTTTAATAGTTAACCATTTATAAGAAGTGGCACCTTTTAAATTAGCAAGACACCAAAACCGTCTGTGTAAGAAATGTCAGAATGAAATACAGCGAAGCCGGCTTCATACTGAGAATCTTTATCAGAGTGCATAAGTCTTTTCACATGTGGCCCTTATCCTAGTGCGAAGATCATAGGGGAAATAATTGCTAAAGGGTGCATCCAGCTGAGTCTCTATTTTATCTTTACATTTATGAGAACGAAGATAAAGGACAGTGCTCAATCTAGCAAGATTAGAGTTTATGATTCCTCTTAGATGTTAGTCTTGAACTTGGATAACACAGGTTGCATTTCCTAACGAGCCGATGACATGTGAAGATGAACAGCTTAAACCTTCTCTAATCAAAAAAAAAATATTTCCAGTGGAATATAAAGGCTTCACAATTAATTAGTCTTTAAAAGAAATTTTTTATCATTTGATTTACTCTCAGGTTATTAGAATATGAAATCATATTCCATGTTTAACAAATGGGAAAAAAAGGAGAGAGTATATTTCAACCTAATAGAGAATGAAGATCAAGGTAATTAAAACAGAACTGAATAAGAAAGAATAAAGAGGGTGTGAAAGCACTTCTTTTTTTCTTTCTTTTTTTTTTTTTTTGGTGTGTGTGTGAAAGCACTTTCAATAGTATCATTCGATTCACCTGATTCAGTAACAATATAATTTAACACAGGGTTTATTCAGAAAACTGTAGGTGTGGGACAGAATTCGTCTTTTTTTGTTTTGGAATGGGGAATGTCAATGGTGGTGTATACTAATAGAAAGTAAGAAATCAATTTAAACTAAGAATGCTTGAACACATATCTCTATCATTTTTAAAAGACAGTTTCAGGGACGCCCGGGTGTCTCAGTCAAAAACAGTTTCAAAGAGCTTACTTTCCTTATATTTCAATTAATGGTTTCCTGCACAGGAAAAACAAAAAACAAAAAACAAAACACACACACACACACAAAAAAAACCCCAAGTAACCTGCAGTTCATATTTATGTGTTCATTTATTTAGAGCATGCTCTGATGTAGAAATGTTACATGGTAGCTGTAAGGGCATATTTAGCTAGAGCGATTCCATCCGATTAAACAGTGATTATGTTGTTTATGCAGTAAAACTTAAACTGACCCTGCCCCTCTCCACCGCCCCCCCAGGGGACTTACTTAAAAGCAAGTCTAGGAAACTAGTCCCAGGTAGCAAAGCCCAAATACAAGAGCAGGTCAGGCCAAGTGGAGACATCCAGTCAGTGGGGCATGCATACTCTCTCCCTAGCTACCAAGGAGTGTGGGCCCCACCTTTTGGGCGCTGATTCTGACCAAGGCCATAGGCTAAATTGTGATTCAATTGGTCACTTATGTGTGACCTAGCAGGATTGTGCATCTTTGTCTGTGTGTTACAATCTCATTGGCCACCTGTGCGTGGCCAGGTCCATCCGTTAGTCTGTAAGGCAGAGAGTGGTCGCCTTTTGTAAGAGACAGCCCTGACCAATTGGTTTGATTCTCAATGCTTGGCGTGAAATAAAGCTTTGCTTGACCTTCACTTTGTATCAGTCTCGCTCCTTTGATCATGGACCCGTTATTGGGGGACCTAACAGTAGCTAAACATTATGATAATGTGTATATCTTTCATATTTTTGAGTACACAAAGATTCTAAATTACCTAGGATTTCTCAAAATCAAAGAGTGTGTTAGCAGTTATTTTATTCATGATTGTTGATTATTAATGATTACATACCAGTACAGATCAATATTTGTTTCACATTCATTGATAGGCACATGTAAAGAATATAATCTAGGGGTGCCTGGGTGGCTCAGTGGGTTAAGCCGCTGCCTTCGGCTCAGGTCATGATCCCAGGGTCCTGGGATCGAGCCCCACATCGGGCTCTCTGCTCAGCAGGGAGCCTGCTTCCTCCTCTCTCTCTGCCTGCCTCTCTGCCTGCTTGTGATCTCTGTCTGTCAAATAAATAAATAAAATCTTTAAAAAAAAAAAGAATATAATCTAAATAACATTACCTTGGATAGATGGTTTTTACACCATCCCACAGTGTCGAAATGCGAATGTGTTTAGTTTAAGATGCAAGTATTTGAAAGTGTTGCAAAAACAGATTTACCTGTGGTTTTATGAAGTTAGCAGTTAATTTACACTGATGAGCTGTAATTGTTAGGGATGCTAATTCAATTGTTTATATGAATTGATTGATAACTAGATTAAGAGTCCTAAAACTGTCAATATTTTATTAAGATAGATAATCTAAAATGTTACCTTAATTTTATTGAAAAATAGAAAGTTTAGAGTAGTATGTGAACACATCAATGACTCCCAATACTCAAAGGGAATCTTTCTAGAGTATTAACTGTCAACTGCTTTTAATCAGCGCAGCATAAAATCTTGACAAGGTCAGTCAAAATGACTTTCTAAGTATTTAGTATCGGTGTCATATGCATTAATAATTAATTCTGGACAATTTTATTTTTTAGGAGACAGGCTTGGGTAATAGGAACAGTATAGATCTTAAAGAAAAAGAAAAAAAAGTTCTTATCCCAGTGGAACTCTCAGCCAGGTGTGAAATCTAAGGACGAATGACCTAATTTCAACAAGGCTTATTTCTTATTTGTGAAATAGGGATAAATGGGCATTTTATACATGACTGTTAAGGAATATTTAACACATTGATTCTTACACAGAATATGCTAAACAGCAAATAAAGTGACCATTTACCTATTTTCTTTCTTCTTTTATTTCTAGGAAAGTGGCCTTAAATTTTTTTAATTCAAATGTTGAGATATAAATTAATCAAGCATTAAGATATTCACTGTTTTACTTGTGTCAGTATGTATTACATTTGTAATAGGAGAGCAGATTTTAAAGTCACCATAAAGAGTGTAATTGTCATTGTGAATGCAAAGCAACTGAAAATTAGCTTAAGTAGAACGAAACAGGACTGTTAATGTGCCATCAAGTTCATGTTCACAATGTCCTTGATACTTAGATGATAAGGGCTGAGAAGAGAGTTTCCCCTTGCGCCCATATATGCCTATCTTCTGCCTAATCTTTCCATGATTTTCTCTTCCCTGAATTTTCAAACTGTAAATGTTGCAATCTAACATATATTTATGATCAGAAAGTGTCAAGGTGTACTAAGTGTAAGTGTATGAACACAGGTTTTAAAGGCCTAGTGAACAGGTGAAAATGCTAAAAGCCTTAAAACCCACTGTGCTTTCTTTGAATCCTGTTCATACACTTTCACTCTACTACACCCAAATGAAATTTTTCCCCTTTGATTTATTCTTCCTCTCATCCATAATGAGTCTCCCATGGATTCTTTAATCATGAAAGCATAGCTTGGTTTCCTTATATTTAAGTCCCTGGTTCCAACTGAAATTTACATATCAAAGTATGAAAAAAATCTATCCATGTTTCTTTATTTACACATTTATGACAAAAATACGGGATAAGCAGAACACTTTTGTGTTGTGTGTACAGTGCTTATTTCATAGATATGTATTCTTTAGAACATATCTGCATATAAAATAAAAATAAGATTTCCCAAAACATAAAGGAGTTTAAGACTCACTAATTAATATTACAATTATGAAAAGAAAAGAGTGAATCCCTGTGCAAGATTTCATCAGTGACATTTCAGCATAAGTGTTTCTGTTTACCTTTTTTCCCTGGTAACTATATTAGTAGATAATTATTAGCAGACTGTCTGTGAATGGTAATGATGCTTTTGTAATTAACAAAATGTGAAAAATTGAATGCATCACATAAAATCTAGTTAAATGCTTTTCTATTTAGTGACTATTAAATGCAAGAAAAGTCACTGGAATATTATTTGACATTATGAAAATAGCTCTAAACATAACAATGTTGCAGACATACAATGCAACTTATAGACTAAAAATGAAATATTGATATTCTTATATGTTAATATGTTAGAAAATATAATATTAGTAACATTATAAAATAGAGTAGATTTTGACTTTAAATAGAAAGAAAACATATCATAATCATTACCAGATAGTCAAAATGAGAAATATAATACTGTAACATTAGTAATCCAAACAACATTTTGGTTATATTGTCTTCTAGTAATAAAAATGAAATCCTAAGACTTACCATCCTGAGAATTTGTGGATTAAATATTACTAGACATATAAGAATAATTCTGTTAGGTACTTTTTTTTGGAATTTAAGAACTTTTCAAAAATCCCTTGTTTTCAAGGGATTTGAGATCTTGATTTGAAAGGTAATTCTATTTCAAATAAACAGTTTAGTGCAGTCATATAACTGTAGGAAGACAAAAAATTGCAAGTAAAACCATTTAGATTTTAGCATAGCATAGTTATTGCACAGTATCTGACTTGCCTTTGCTTTCCCCACATATGCTACCATTGCCAGCCTGGTGAAATCGCTGGGGACAACGTTAATGACTGACTTGGTGATCTGAGTCTTAGTTCCTTTTCAGCTACTATGATATCTTGGCCAACATATTAATAATATGTGTCTCCCTTATCTATTTTTAAATCTTTAGTCATGAATTGTTTTTGAAAGATTCAGAGGTATGATTTCATCTGCATGATAACTTCAGGCAGTAAGGTGGTAATTCCCATTTTATAAATGAAGGCATTCGGTAACAGAGTTTAAATGGTTCAGTGTTGTGTCAAAAATAAAACAGGCAGAGGAAGACTGTAACTTTCTCTGTTCTCGCTAAAATTTCTCCCTATGTATGGATTCATTTCTATCTGCCTGTACACGCCTTCATTTCAGCAATTGATCATTTACTTTCTTTTAAAAAGAGGAGAGAGAAGATGGGAAGGAAGAAATGAGATACAAGAAACCATCACTCTTTTCTACTATCATACATCACCTTTTCCTCTCCCACATCAACTTTAAAGGGTTGTATATTGCAGAGTTTATAAATTCAAATGTGTAGAAAGGTCTTTGGAAATATGAGCAAAGCTGTTCAGTATTGAGAGTAGGACTTAGAGAGTACATGGCTCAGATCACCTCGAGTGGGGTCTACAGCCCTGTCAAATATTGTTTCAAGCAAATGTGTGCAGAAATTGATAAATCTTCCAGTTTTACAAAGGAAGACATACCCAAATTTTATGCAAAATCTCCTAATTTTGAATTTCATATAAAGAGTTGTAAACTACAACCAATTTGTAACTTCCCATCCATGGTCTCTACCTTTACCTCTCCCAGACTGTTGACAGTTTAACCCTCTGAGTTCTGGAATCTGCCACCAACAGTTCTTAATAATGGAGGCTGGCAATGACTTGCATGTCATCTTTTTTTTAACTCTTTGAGTACATTTTAATTCACATCTTAACCAATTATGAACAATTTAGAAGTGTGTTTATTGAAAGACCTCTTAACTATCCCAACCACTTAAAATAAGTAATTATGCAATTTGATAAGGTCTAATGACCACTAAAATGACAACCATGTTATAATATATAAATGAATCAATTTAACATGCTGATTGCCTTAAATTTACACAATGTTATATGCTGAGAATATTCAATAAACATTTTTAGAAAAGAGAGTTCTTCACTTGGCTTTATATCTTTCTCTACTCTCTCCCTTGTCAATCTCATCTACTACCACGTTTTTTTTTTTTAAGATTTTATTTATTTATTTGACAGACAGATCACAAGTAGGCAGAGAGGGAGGCACAGAGAGAGAGAGAGGGAAGCAGGCTCCCTGCTGAGCAGAGAGCCTGATGCGGGGCTCCATCCCAAGACCCTGAGATCATGACCTGAGCCAAAGGCAGAGGCTTAAACCACTGAGCCACCCAGGCACCCCAACTACCATATTTCAGTTATTATCTGTCATGTCAATAAACTCCCAACCTGACACATTTAGCACAGACTTCTGCTCATTCCTTCCTTATACGAATATTGTTATCTCCTCATATTCATATATTCAGGGGACAGCAACAGTGTTAATTTCCTAAACATATGCCTGAGGATTTTTTTTTTTAACCTCAGTAAATGTCATTATACTTTCAGAGCACTCTATTTTTGTTTCACAGACCTTTATTGTTTTATAGTACCTTTAATTATACAATCATGTCTGGATAATATAACGTATCTCCTACTAGACATAATTTCTATAGGGACAATAATTTTTTCTTTTATCATTATTGTGACATCTTAGTACCTAATATACTGCCTGGCATGCCATACATTTGTCAGTAAACAATTTATTGCCTCTCAGCTCCAAATTTACCCTTCCATATATGCTCGGCCATAATGGGGAGAATTCCTGCTTTATGTATTTCTTCTTCACAGTGAGCCTGATGTCAAGCCTTCTCAGTAGAATGAGCTAGAGGGACCCTGCAGGAGAAGGACTGACCTGAAATTCTGACTGCTTACAATGGGTGCACAGTTGTGAGTTTGAGAACATCCTGCCCTGTTCTATCCCAGACAGGAGTCTCTTCAGCAACCTTACAACCTGGGCCTGGCCTGGTGACAACCTTTCCACAGGCTTTTTTTACACAAACAGCATGAAGAACTCCACACTTCCTGTTTGCACAAGTGTCCCAATTTTCCACTGGGACCCCTGCCCCTCAGTTTGCCTTTAGCCCACTCCTTTCTACACACTTAGGTCAACTGAATGAGATTCTACCACGTGCCCCCTGTGCTCAGGGTATTGCTTCTCCAGCGATTACAAACTAGCCCTGATCCAGGCAAACCTGTTAACTTCTCTGTTCTTTGGTGGCTGCAACCACGCCTTTTCCAACAGCCACTGGAAAGAGGGAGATTCTGAGGAGTAAGCTTATTTAATTGGCAAAATTTAGGTCATTTGCCCAAGTAAGTACAGACATACATACCTTGGAGATACTGCTTGCGGGTTCAGGTCCAGACCACAGCAATAAAATGTATATTGCAATATGGCAAGTCAAATGAGTTTTTTGTTTTTCAGTTGCATACACAAGTTATGTTTACACTATACTGTAGTTTATTAAATGTGCAATGGCATTATGTCTTTAAAAATATACATACCTTAATTAAAATACTTTATTGCTAAAGAACACTAACCATCATCTGAACTTTCAGCAAAGTCATGATCACTGATCACAGATCACCATAATATAATACTAATGAAAAAGTTTGAAATATTGGGAAAGTGGCGATGAAAGAATTACTTGCTCAACACAGGGTTGCCACAAACCTTCAATTTATAAAAAATGCACCATGAAGAACAATGAGCTAAAGCAAAATGAGGCTTTTATTTATACTGATGGTCTGTTATTCTCAGCTTCTGTAGTGGTGGCTAGCTTTAAATTGCACCGACAATCATAAAGTGGAACGTTTCTTAATCATATGAAAGGGATTCATACACTGGACAGCCAAAATACATATGTACACATATACGTATGTTCTCATTACATGTATGCCCAAAGATATTTGTTTTGGCATTCCATGTAATATTAAAACTTGAAAAAAAGGCTAAATGTTGATCAATAGAATGGTTGAATAAGCCTGTGGTATGTTTTTGGTAGACACTATTGTTGGTTACTCAAGTACTAATCTCAATATGTTACTGTCTCTGGCATTCTACTGTAAAAATAAACAAAATAAACAATTCTAAATTATCTTTTTTGCATTGGAGTGACCATGTGAATTACGTCTTAGCCAATGATATTTAAAGAGGTCTGCTGTGCAACTTCTAAGAAAGTTCTTCCTCTCCCTCTATAAAGATGTGTGTGTGTGTGTGTGTGTGTGTGTGTGTGTGTATGTGCCTGTATGAGAGAGAGACAGAGATAGAGGACAGAGAAGAAGAGAGAGGTTCTACCTACCTACTTCCTGCATAAGAGTGAGGACGAGATGCAGTTAATTTTAGCACCTATCTTCTAATTATGAGGCTACAAATCTAAGGGTAAATGCCAAAGATCACTGTTGGAAAAGGATGAGACTGGATGCATTAGGACGTTACTTAGCATCAGATTCTACTGTCACCTCCTTGTTACTGGAAAAAATAATCATCATGTTTTAATAGGGGCTGAAGAATTTCTAGTAAGTAAATATGAATGAATGAATCCTTAACTGATTCCATATTTATTTGATGGAATATGAAACAGCCCTTAAAGATTGCATCAATGTAAATAAATCTTAGGAAGTAAATATTGAGTAAGAAATACATTGTTTGGTATTTGAGATAGATTTAGTAATTAAGAAAAATTTTAAAAAGTGCTACATATATCTTAATGGGTACATATTTAATGATTATGAATATTAATAAGAAAATTTCACAGAAGGGGAGGGAGAGAATTGAATATCAGTGTTCCAAATGGAAAGATCTGACATTGTCTTTAGCATTTTATTGAGGAAGAATATGAAGAAAACATATAAAAATGTTTAAATTTCTTGAATCTGGAAAATAGGTAGATTGGTATGTATTACACTATTTTTTTATGTTTCACATAGTTCACTTAAATATTTTTATCTTAAAGTGCTTGCAAAAATGTGTATAATTTAATTCTTAATGTAACTTTGTAGAGAAAATATTATCTTCATATTACAAAATAAAATACTGAGATTTATTGAAATTATGTGATTTGTCTATTGCTCTTTCAATTACAGTTTTTCTTCTCCACAAATTGTTAATGTAACAACATGATACATTTCCCATGGGAAATATTTACCTGTTACTTAATAAAATTTTGTTCACAAAGTTCACTAAAAACACAAAAACTTTCATAGCTTGCATTCTTCTAGTAGTCATACATAATTTGAAACTCCACTAATTTCTTATAAAATAACATAGGTAGTTTAATTGATATTTCAAAGATCACCCCAGATTTACTCCTTTCCAAGGTTCTAGGAGATTACTTAAGCTTTTAAAGAACCAGAAAAATTCTTTTTTTTTTTTCTTTTCAAGATTTTGTTTGTTTATTTGACACACAGAGAGATCACAACTAGGCAGAGAATGGGGGGGAAGCAGACTCCTGAGCAGAGAACCCGATGTGGGGCTTGATCCTAGGACTCTGGGATCATGACCTGAGCCAAAGGCAGAGAGAGGCTTAACCCACTGAACCACCCAGGTGCTCAAAGAACCAAAAAAGTTCTTCCCGGTTTACTAGCATAGAGAAGTGCTGCCAGAGAAGAAAAGTGTCCCAATAATTACGTATTTCAAGGCATACCCAGGATCTGAAGTATCAAATTAAATGATCAAGATTAGAGTGGGATGGAAACAATGCCAAATATGATTCTCTTTGTATTTGCCCTCTCTTAACATACTGCTTTGGTAGATCACAATGTTATATAATCTGATTTGTATTTATCATAAGTCAAGCATCCATTAAGTTTTTAATAGAAGTCCAAAAACAAACACTGAATGACCTCACTTGTATATGGAATCAAAACTAATTGAATTTGTAGAAGCACAGTATTGGTTGCCAGAGGTTGTGGGTGTGGAGGAAATGAAGGGATGTTGGTCCAGGTGTGTCATTTCAGTTAGGAGAGATGAATTAGTTCTGGAGAGCTAACATGCAGTATGGTGACTTGAGTTAACAAAACTGCATGTTATACTTGATACTTGCTAAGAGGGTAAATCTTCAGAGTTCTCCCCATGCACAAAAAAGGTAACTATGTGAGATGGTAGATGAGGTGATTGAGGTGCTCATTTTACACATCGTATGTATTTCAAAAATTAACTTATACATCTTAAACATATCGATTTAAATTTGTCAATTATGCCTCAAAAAAGTGAAACAAAAGGCGGGGGAAAGACTGTGAAGTGTCAGGACCTAAATATCCTAGAAATTAAGAGAAAAGTATATTAAAACCCATTATGTATAAATGCCAATTAAGAGAGAAAAATGAAATATAAGTGAAAGCTAAGTGAGGAAATGGAAAGAAGAAATTCTAATTTTACTTCGCTAGAGAAAGTAAAAGTAGCAAAATAAAAATTTAAATGTGTTGCTGTGCTAACCCAGAGTTGTACCTCCTTCGGGCTCACAGGGTATTTAATGATACTGCCAAAGAATTGCTTCTGTACTACTTGGAAAAAGCTGTGGTGATACTTTTGGCTTAATTAAAATGAAGTTAGTGTAGGTAAAATGCAAAACCACCCTTTATAAGTTTTGGCTGCATGGTTTATGTCAGATTCTAACCCTTAACATTACACAAATAGAAAAGTGGGGAAAATGTAAATTGAAGTATCTTTTACATTTCAAACACTGTCAAGGGGTAAAGATTGGTCATTGTTAATTATAGCAAACGTGAGAAATATCTTACTGCATTACATGTATTTACTATCTATTTATGTAACAGAATTTATCTCATATTCCAGTTCTTTACAACAAGTTAATATATATTGGGATATAAGCATATATATATATACATACACACACATATATATATACACACATGGATATATATACATTCATGTATATTTGAGTATATGTACACATGTACACACACACACACACATTGCATACTTAAATACACTGAGAGGAGATTACTTGAAAGAGAAATGAAATTGAGATTTACTGAGTTTGTACTAAATGCCAGGTGGCATACTGGGATATATAATTTCAAGTAATTCCATAATATCTGTGAAATAGGTTCCATTAATATTCCAATTTTGCTGATAAGTAAACTGAGTCATGGACAATTTTATCAAGCACTATTAGAAGCATAGCCAATAATAGCAGAAGTTTATTTAAAGCAAGACTCATACTTTCTAAAGGTCATACTTCTTATGACATATCATAATATTTTAGGTTGTCACAAACCAGAAGTATTAGGATGTCATGGCAACCGTAGGTTCAGTTCCTATCCTTATAACTTATTTGTTTCCTATACTTGCCTATATTTCTGAACTTGTTTTCTCATCTCAAAAAGGAGAATCTTAATATAGGTCTTATAAGAGTAATTCTACCTTTCTCCAAAAATTATCATTGGAGGGTCAAAGAAGCCTAACAGCTATATATAAACCTATTAAAATTAAATTATATCCATTGTTAATGATTTCGCATTATTTATATACATTTCTTATACGAACTTCAGTTTTTCCCATAGGAAAAAGAATGCAAGTTAATTTGAAGATATCTACTTAATGGATGTCCTCTACAATTATTTTATGAATATATAGCACTCATTTTATTTTGTTTTATTAAGATTTATTTATAAGCATGCAATATGCACTAAGTGAAAACTTCTCATTTTGGTAAGAATGATACAAAAAAAGGAAAGAGAGAGTTCCATAGATTAAACTTAATATAAAAATTATTTTATTTTTACTGGAACTATAAAATCTAATATTTTCAAATACAAAAAGACTCTTTATTTTTGGTAGTTTTCAGCTAAATGTCACATTCAGTTTAACTGTAAAAATGTTAAATTTCAAATACTCCACTCTATCACCCACAAGCCATGCATGAGCACACTTGACACGATGGTCAGAAAAACAAGTCTTTTCAAGTGGATACAGATGCCAGCTGAACCTGCCTCAAGGTTACTTCTGGTAACAAATTTACTGTCCTTGAAGTAGAAGGATCAGAACACTAAATGGCATGCAGATAAAAGGTTGTCTGTGGAAGCCTTCATTTGATCAAGGTAAATATAGCCCATTCTTGACAGCAGGTCAAATATGGCAATCTGGGATCTCAAAAAGTTTTGTATAATCTACTATCATTTGTTTGTTATAGGTTTATGAGAAAGAGGCATCCTGGGTGAAACCTAGCTGTACTCTGTCTTTATAAAAGAAGTGACCAAATCAAAGAAAAAGCAACTAAAATATTCCTGCCGTCTGGCAATCAAATATAAATCAACTTACATTCAATGTCTTTGATTATATTTAGGGTAAAGGTATATTTAACCTAATTATTGTAGATGTAGTCATGAAGAAGCCCAACTTTAATGAAATCACCAAACCAAAGAAAAAGAGAACATTGAGTGGTTAGTTTCAAGTCCTAAAAAAGACATGAATGGGAAAAAAAAATCCCTAAAACTACTTAAATAGCCTATTCCTCAGCAGAGAAAATAAAATCCTTTGTTTTCTATAAAAGAAAAACAAAATATTTCTATATTGCAATATTAATTGGGCACCTGGGTGGCTCAGTTGGTTAAGCAACTGCCTTCAGCTTGGGTCATGATCCTGGAGTTCTGGGATAGAGTCCCACATCAGGCTCCCTGCTTAACAGGGAATTTGTTTCTCCCGCTGACCTTTCTCCTCTCATGTTCTCTCTCTCTCTCATTCTCTCTCTCTCCCTCAAATAAAAAAATAAAATCTTAAAAAAAAACAAACAAAACCAAAAACCCCTAAAATATTTTTATTTTGAAATATTAATTGATACATCAGAAATATCTGTATTGAAGGAAACAAAAAAAAAGGGCTAACAAAAGGAAACAGTAATGATTTAAGTAGGAATAACCTACTGTGTTGAAGAAGAGATATATATGAGGGGGGTATGTTGTGGATCCAACAAGATTTGGACAATAACACATAGGAGGGTTTGACTGAGTTAAATTGTAGAATTGAGCACCATCTGGATATTTCTAAGGTCTATTCCAGGAGATGATATAAATAAACCCAATGGATAATAATTTCTTAAAGTCCTGCACATCATTCATTATGAATTCATGGTTTTTTCACATCTCTTTATGTCTTATTGCCTCAGATGTAATTTACATCTATTATAAAACATTTCTTTCTTTTTTAAAAAAGATTTATTTATTTATTTGAGAGAGATAGAGAGCAGGAGTGGGAGGAGGACAGAGGGAGAGCGAGAGAGAATCTCAAGCTGACTCTGTTCTGAGCAAGGAGCCCGATGCAGGGCTTAATCTCATGACCCTGAGGTCACTACCTAAGCTGAAACCAAGTTGGACCCTTAACCAACTCTTCCACCCAGGTGCCCCTATTACAAAACATTTCTTAGGGGGAATTAGTCGCATCTCTCCTATTGGTATAACACCTCTTTATGCTACTTACTGCTGAATTAATATGTCTCCAATCTGATGTTCAGCTTTATAAAGGAACAGTAGTAGATTTTTTTTTCACTTCCACATGTAGAAGATTGTTTGTTTTGATGGTCCATATGTGAAATTTATTGTTTTTATATGTTCAAATACCTGGTCAATAAATAAAATTAATAAATAAAAGACATTAATTAACTTTGGTGCATTTTAGTCTGTACTGTCTGAGTTATTACCATGTATAATGCAGCTGAGAGCATTTCTGGACAAAGCTGAAATGGAAACACATGGTGATTGACTAATAAAATCACTTTAGCTCTTTCTTCCATTTATCTGCTGATTGCTTTTTAAATTTATTTTATTTTTTATTTTCATACAGTAAAAACTTAACTTTAGTATAAATTTCTATTAATTTTAATGCATTCATAGGTTCATGTGACAACCAAAACAATCTGGATGCAGAATAGTTCCATCATCCCCAAAACACCCTCCTGATACCCCTTTAAAATCATACCCTCTCCCTCTTCTAAGCCATAGTAGGCACTGATCTATTCTCCATCACTTTAATTTTTGTTGTTGTTGTATATAAAGGGACTCAAATATTATGTAACATTTTGAGTCTTGCCTCTTTTACTCAGCATAATGTATCAATCATCTGTTACTTTTTATTGATAGATAGTAGTAGTTCATTCTATGTTTCTTTGATAATTCAGCCACTGGAGGAACCTTGGTTATTTCCAGTGCTTGTCAATCATGGAGAGAGCTGCTGTGAACACACTTGTGCAGGCTGTATGTATTTCACTATTTCTGTATGTATTTCACTATGTATATCACTATTTCACTATTTCAGGCTGTATGTATTTCACTATTTCTAAGCAAGGTAATTTTTCTTTTTCCTTTTCTAGGAATCTTTGGGTAGAGTCACAGTTTTGAAAAGCATAACTCTTGTAAAATGACCAAAATTGTTATTTACCAGATAATTTTTTAAAAATATTTTTATTTATTTGACAGAGAGAGAGAGAGATCACAAGTTAGGCAGAGAGGCAGGTAGAGAGGGGGAATCAGGCTTCCTGCTGAGCAGAGAGCCCGATGCGGGGCTTGATCCCAGGACCCTGAGATCATGACCTGAACTGAAGGCAGAGGCTTTAATCCACCGATCTACCCAGGCGCCCTTTACCAAATAATTTTTTGTTGTATCTACCACAAGCATGTAAATTCCATGATTTTAATGTTTTGTCCACTGTTACATCATTGATAGTTGGGAAAAGTGCCTAGAACTGAAAGAATGTTTGTTTATACGTGTCTGTGTATGTGTTGAAAGAGAGATCTTAAGAAAGGCATCTCATTATTTCAGAGAAGAGTAACTATAAACAGGGCACACTAGTTTATAGGAAGTGTAACTTATAGGAAGTAGGAAAATATAACTTTATTTGGGGAATCAGTATTTCTTGATATTCAATGATATCAAATATACAGAATTTTAATTGGAAGTTTAGGAATCAAAAGTAAAAACAAAGCAAAATGTCAGGGAAAGTATCTGCTTAAGCTTTGAAACCCTAGGAAAACAAAACAGCAACTTATGTATTTCAGAGTTTAGCTGTTTAAGAATTACTTTTCAATTTCATTTATGTATTTCCTTAGTGTACAGAATATATATAATATTCTTAAATACATATATATTTTCTTAAATTTGCAGACCACTTTAAGACTACTTAAAATGTTGTTAACAGAGCTGAGGAATGGGGGAAAAAAACAATGTGAACACAGCTATACCAAAAAAACTACGGATGATTTTTTTTTTAAACACTAATAAAATGTTTAAATCTGTTGTTCAAAAGAGAAAAAGAAGTGATTGATGTCTATATTTAATTTGAAGTCAAATGAATGAGAATTTTCTAACAATTTACAATTAATAACTAACCATAGAAATACAGTTTTAGATATTTATAACACGTATGTCATCAGGGTATCTGACAAGTGGCTGAAATTTACTGTCTGTCTTGATGAACCAAAGCAGGAAATGTTTTAGGAGTTCATCAGTGTTGAGCATTGTTGAATGGCTGCTATCTTCTAATTTGGGGAAATATTTGCTCTTTGCTAAATTAAGGGGTACACGGGAATGGCTTTCATAGGTTAATATTAACAAATGAAAATTAGAAAAAATATACTCTCTAATTTGATCAAGAGCTAAGTTTATCTTTTTATTCAATGGAAGGAATATATTAATAAGGAAAACCTTTTTTTTTTCCTCTCTGAAATGAATTTTAAAAAGTAGATGTCCATAACATATGTTTACTATTTTTCAAATACCGGGATTTAAAAGAAGGTATACTCTTCGTTTAAAACTGCTTTAATGCGGTGATGTTAGAGATTTCTTTCAGAATCATCATTAAATTTTCTTAGGCCATTTATCAAAATCTTAGCATTATTGCTTTAGTTTGAAAATATATTAGTGCAAATATAATTGCATCTCCGTGGCATCAAGTTAGGAATACCCCAAAGTTTATGATTGGTCATTCTTATCCATGAATATATCATAATAGGCTGATAGACCACTTTTCCCAGGAAACAAATTTCCTTTTTGACGTGGTCCTTCTGGTTAATAACTTATCACAAAAAAATGATACTAATAGCAGACATCTGAGGTCTTGACATTTCATCACTGATACAACCTAAGTGTGAAACATTCCTGGAGGGAAAAAGGTTTACATGAGTTGCACATTAATTGATCAAGTATGTACAACTAGGGAGGGAAAACCTAAACTGTGCTTCCACTCCTGAAGGCAATTTCAATTTAGCAGTATCTGTTATGCCAGGGCAACTGAATGAATAAAATTACTCAACTGATCTCTAACTGTTTAATATTCTCAAAGAGTGCCCTTGGACCCCACCATCTTTATCTTTTCTTCTAGTTTCTCTACCTGTAAGCCGCTTCTCATTCTTTTACTCTGGCTTTGAATAATATAATGCTGTTGACTGCAGTTTTAAGATTTCCTCATCTGCATTGAGGCTAAGATTTCCAAACTCAGAATGAGTTTGCCCACAGTTACCACTTCCTGCCTCCTCAGCGACCCCATTAAGAACGCAGGCTTCCTGCTAGAAGGAGAGAGACCACAGTGAAGAGCAGTAAGGCTCCAGACTGCTTAGGTGGAGAAGTGACAAGGTGGGTAGATCTGCTTGTCAGAGCTCAAATGACGCCAACCGAATAACCATCCAGGTGTGGACTGGCCAACTTAGAGAATCAAGAGAAATGGTCAAACCTTTGTTGTTTTAAACAAGTAAGTTTGGAGGAGGTTTGTTATGAAGCAATATGCTGCAATAGATAACCCAAACAATAAATTGGCCACATTGACGTGAAAGAAAAATAGGGAACAATTAGAGTGTTTTCAAATTCAGCTTATGTCCTAAGGATATTGGATTTCTGAAATCAGGATGACGGCACATTAGTGCAGAGTTTGCAGTGTGCTCTCACGGCAAAAAAAAGCTGCTATGATTTGCCGTTTCATTGACACAGGTGTCTCATCACAAAGAGAAGAAAGAATAGTCTCTTTCTTGAGATTCAGCTGAGATAATTGGTATATTCCTGTCAGTTAGGGTCAGCTCATTACTGTAAAGATAAAGATTAAATGGAAGAATTCAGAATACCAACTTAGAGACAAGAATCACTGGCTTATAAAGCCAGAGTAGAAGAGCAAATTTCTTAAGTTGTTTTACAAAACTCTATGAACCTTAGGTGGAAGACTAGTTTATGAATAGGATAGATTTAGAAAAAGATAACAATTATAAAAACAGCTTATCAGAAATTTTGCTACCACCCCCAAAACAATGAGAAGAAACAGTGATTTTCAGTGTCATTACAGCAGCACAGCAAACAGGGAAATAAATCCATATCCAAAATAAATGACTATTCAATAAGGACAAATTATTGTCCATCCATGCAAGAAGGTATCTATTGTAATCAAGTATTAACCAGCTAGCTAACTGACTCCCCCAAGGAAAGGCTGTATCAGAGATTCAATATTAGCCTCTCTATTGCAGATAAGATAGGAAGTCATAACATTTCTTTTTTTTTTTAAGATTTTATTTATTTATTTGACAGAGAGAGATCACAAGTAGACAGAGAGGCAGGCAGAGAGAGAGAGGGAAGCAGGCTTCCTGCTGAGCAGAGAGCCCGATGTGGGACTCGATCCCAGGACCCTGAGATCATGACCTGAGCTGAAGGCAGCGGCTTAACCCACTGAGCCACCCAGGCGCCCATAACATTTCATTTTTAAATTCAGACTCTTGACTTGTTCTTCTCCCAAGTTGATTAACAAGTGCTTGGGTACAGAGCATGTACGCTGTGCCACATTTAATTCAGGAACTTCTGCGGAGTGTTTTCATTCACATGAAAGCTTCAATGTTTACTTTACATTTTGAATAGCTTTTGTTTGATATTTATATTTATTTCAGGGAGCAGCATTTATATTGGTATTAATAGAACTTTAAAACCGAAAATATTTTCCTTTTTGGCTAGCTTCTCAAGAACGGTTAAGATTGTAAATTAAGCCCTAAAACCTGTTGTCATGAGTGTTTAGCTCTATAAGTGAGGATTTTGTTTTACAGTGTAATTACAAAAAAAAAAATAGTGAAAATAAATTTACAAATGGAGTTAGCTAAAGATTACAAATTCATCTCTGATTCAGAAGGCCATGCTTATAGATGATTTTTGTTTTAATATAATATGCATCTTGCAATTCTGAATTTATTAAATAGATATATAAAATTCCATACATATTGGGAGACAATTTCCATGTAAACTGTATGTTGCAGGTCCTTTGAGCAAAGACATTTATGGCAAAGTTAAGAATGTTTGTATAAGGAGATTTTCTAGGATTAGTAAACTGTAGAGACCTCATCCTTCTCAATGACATTCCAAAATGTAAAAACCTTTCCTTCCCTTCAAGAAAGATTTGCTTACATTGATAAACAAAATAAAGATACGGAAATTAATTAAATAAACCAAAATAAAGATAAGGCAAATAAACCTAAGATAAAGTAAGTTAAGACTTCTCTCTGTCCCTCTCTTTCTCTCTCCAGAGTAGAGGATGGGCAAGATTACTAGCAGCTCTATATAAGTAAGGTCAAAGTTGTGTAATTTTATAGTCCTTCTATGCTACACCTACTGCCTGCCTAGATAATGTCTAGCCCCTGTGAAATGCCCTGTAGGTGTTTGTTCAGAGAATGATACAAAATTCGGTTTCTGCATAGCAATACTCTTCTCATATAGATTATAAATGTGTGGTCTGTGTTTAAGTACTATTTTACAGTTTAGATTTATAGAAAACTTGGAAACATAATGAGGATTAGATCCTGTAACTTTATAATTTTGCTTTCCCATTGCCATTTTAGAGATAAACTTTTTGCATTTTGGAGTCTGTGTGTCTTTTCTAGGATTACAATATACACCCCTAACTTGTACAGTCCATTTATTGTTCTTGTTCTACCACTTCATATAGAATGTGGAAACTTCGCAATTAAATAGGTTAATATTACTCTTATGCTTTATACTACAGTTGACAAATATTTTTGTCTGTGTATTTGTAATTATGTGTGTAATAATATCCATAATACGCTATTACAAATTTTGCTGTCAATAGTTAATGTAGCACAAAGAACACAAGAGGAATAATTTTTTTTAAGTGTAGTCTTTAGCATGGATGCAGGGAGTAACCGATTCTGTGCATTCCATTCTTTTCTGAGCTTGCATATTTCTATTATTATCTGCATTGAGGCTAAAGAACATTTATTTTTAGTATTTCTCGTGAAAGTCTTCTGGTGAACAATTCTTAATAATTTCATTAATCTTAAAGGTGTCTTATTTTTGAAAGATATTTTTACATGTTGAATTCTGGATAGTGATTTTCTTAAAGATGTTGTTTCGTTCTGTTTTGGCTTCCTTGATGAGATGTTAGCCATTAATCAAATTGTTTCCCCCACTCTATGTAATGTCTCATTTTTGTCTTATGGCTTTCAAGATTTGCTTTTTTTCCTTTGGCTTTTAGTGTTTACGTGAGTATTGCTTCCTTGTGGGTTTTTTCCTTTGAATATCTCATAGCTATCAATTTTTGACTTTCATCAAATTTAGAAAACTTTTTGGCCATTATTTACTCAGTTTTTACTTCTCACTGTCTCTTTCTTCTTGTTCTACTCTACATGTCCAGATGCTGTGTAATTAAATATTACCTACCAGTTTCTGAGGCTATGTTCACTTTCTTTTCATATTCTGTTTTTTATTACTCTGTATAATTTCTATTGATCGACCCAGTTTATGATTTTTTATTTCACGTATTGTAAGTTTTAGCTTTACAATTACTCATTTTGTTCTTTAAGAAACAATTTCTCTTTATCTCCTGGAATTTTCCACATTTTTTCCATTGTGAGCATATTTGTTTTACTTTATTTTAGGTAGTTTTAGAAGTGACTTTAACATTCTAGCCTAAGGGGCACCTGGGTGGCTCAGTGGGTTAAAACCTCTACCTTTGGCTCGGGTCATGATCCCAGGGTCCTGGGATCGAGCCCCGCATCGGGCTCTCTGCTCAGCGGGGAGCCTGCTTCCTCCTCTCTCTGCCTGCTTCTCTGCCTACTTGTGATCTCCGTCTCTCAAATAAATAAATAAAAATCTATAAAAAAATAAAAAATAATAAAATTCTTGCCTAATAATTCTGACATCAGGGTTATCCCAAGGTCAATCTTTTTTTTTTTAAGACTTTATTTATTTATTTGACAAACAGAGATCACAAGGATCACAAGTAGGCACAGAGGCAGGCAGAGAGAGAGGAGGAAGCAGGCTTCCTGCTGAGCAGAGAGCCCGATGTGGGGCTCGATCCCAGGACCCTGGATCCTGACCTGAGCCGAAGGCAGAGGCTTTGACCCACTGAGCCACCCAGGCGCCCCCAAGGTCAATCTTAATTGCTATCCTTTCACTTGAGAATATGTAACATTTTCTTCATGCAGGACAATTTTGGATTGTATTCTAGTCTCATGACGGTTGTTGTGAAGATTCTGGATTCTGTTTATTTTTCTCAAATAAATTTATTTGTTTTAGTAGGCAATGATCTTGGCTGGAATTCAACCATAAACACTACCTCTGGGTTAACATCTTTGGTCTCAGTTCAGATATTTTGTTTGTTTGTTTGTTTGTTTGAGCTACTTAGAGTCTTTCCTATACGTGAATATTTTAGAGATTAATCAAGATTGTGGATAGTTATAATTTGGTATCTCCTCTCTGGCTCTTTCCCTTCTAGTACTTGATCTTTATTTACTAGCCAGAATTTTTCTTGCCTGAGTGTTCTGGATCTCCTTGCTAAAAAGTCTGTGAAACTTTCCACTGAGTTCCCCTCAGTTAATTTACTGGATTCCCCAAATGGAAAACACCCAGAGATTCTTTCTGTTTCTTTCTAGTGTTTTCCAGGAACTGCTTTCTATTATATTTTCATATTTTAGAGCTGTTTTGCTTGCCCTCCATCTCGTGTGCACCCCTCCACACGTAAGAGTCAGTCAGGTAGGAAGTCATTTAATTATTATGGAAGAAATCCCTATTTATTTGACCATAGCATGGTTTGATCTTTCTAACCTTACTTTTTCTTTTCTAGTTTACCCAAATCCCCTTTGAATATGGTCACCAAAATTAGACATAGCAGCCTTGAAAGGATCTAGTTATTTATACATTAGAGCAAACTATTTTATATATTTATTGATATATTGACTTTTTTATGTGATTATGAATGTACCCATAGCTTGTGTCTAAATACACATTATTTATTTATTCATTTATATTCAAGTATAATTAACACAGAGTGTTATATTAGTTTCAGGTCTACAATATAGTAATTCCACAATTCTATACGTTACTCAGTGCTCTTTACAATAATTGGACTCTTAATCCCCTTAACTATTTCTCTCACCCATCTCCCTTCTGACCACTACCAGTTTGTTCTCTATATTTAAGATTCTGTTATTCTGTTTGTCTCTTTTTTCCTTTAAAAATTAAATTCCACAAATGAGTGAAATCATATTTTTTTCCATATTGATTATTCAAAGCACAGTTTTTCCTATATTTAACTGATCTCCAATGAGATCTTCAAACTAAGAGTTACATTTACATTCATTTAATACATATTCCCTGAAAGTATTATATCCTTTATAAGAACTGTTTGAGATAACATCTTCTTAATGTTAATTTTCCAGTTTGGGACAAATGAAGACAGTTATTGATAAATTACCTGTGTTTTATATTAGTTTAAATAAGGACAAACAGTGTGGGTTCTTCATGAAAATGCATGTAACATTTTCACGTCCAACTGATTGTTCCAAATTGTTGTATTTCACCATGTCTCACAAATATCTAATATTTATGACTAGGGTGGTACAAATTTACTTTCTATCTGTAGGAAATTGTATGTTACCCAAGTTAATTCCAATTGTGCTATTTAAAACTATTTAATCAGTTTCATAGCTTGCTTATTTTATACTGACAAGAATTACAAATTGTGATTATCCAAACTCTGGTGAAAACAAATTAAATGTCAGTGAAGGCATCAATAATAATAAAACATAATTCTCAAGCCCACCAATATATATTCTTTCTGTGGTAATTACAACAGAGATTGCAAAAGATGGGAAGAATATGTAACAACTCTAGAATTAACTAAGTGATTTAGTGATTTATTTTTAAGGTGCTGTTTATTTATTCCAACTACCAAAGTCATAATTATGGATGACATGTGGATAACTTTCTAATCATATTTACTCAATGCTATCAAATGCAAATAAAAAGTAAAGCAATATTTTGTCACTTAAGTGTAAATTAATATTAAGCTATATTATTTTTCTTAGCTACGATCTGTTTTAGAGCATATATGAATATGGAGCATATATAAATACAGCCCACGTTACTGCTGTATCAAAATTTTCTTGGTGTCAATAAACTGTAAAATGAGGAGAGGTCATTTTAGGATTTCTTTTGACAAGTTTTAGCAAACAAAAAGGCTTTCCACATCAATCATAACAGGAACAATTATTAAGCTTGCTTTAATCCTCCATGACCTTGCCTGTGAATGACAATGTACTGCCAACATCAAGTTTCCTCACTGAACAAAATTTGCTCAGTAATGTCTCTTGTGGCTATGATGATAAATCTAAAAGCCCAACCTCATCTATTTCTGTGGCATGAATTACCAGATGTATAAGCCAAATAGATTATCTTTCAAATTTAAAGGCAAATAATGATGTAATTATCAGTTCACTGGAGAAGAGATTAGAATTTGACATTGATGAAGAGTAATATGTCCATTTTGAAAACAGGTTTGATTTTCTTTCTTTCTTTCTCTTTTTTTTTTTTTAACTTCCTATCTATCTGCATTTACTGGTATACATGCATCATCTGTGCTTTATCAAATATGATCACATAGCAGGACTTACTAAATGATGGATAATTATCAATTCTAATATCTTAATAGATCATATTACTAATATGTTGAAGCACAAATACATTATCTCTACTTCAGTTTCTTTTTATAACTAGTTTGTTATTTTTTTCATAAAATGATATTTTTATAATTTAAAGTGTATCCAATGTTAATGTTATTCATAAAAATTAACACTATAAAAATATAAATTTGTTCAGGAAGTTTGTCACTGAATGCTGACATAATTTTTTTAAATCCCTGGGGTATATTACTTGGAAATCTCTATGGTGTTGACCAATGAAAAAAGAACTTTGCTGAATCTGATGAAGTCCTAAAAATGAAACATCATTCAAGGAAATGAAAGATTTAAAAAATTATAAAATATGGACCAAATGCTTTCCTTTCATCTTGAATACAACTAACTCTGTGAGAGGCATTAAAATTATCTCTATTTCTTGGTAGAATAACAGATGCACAGCAGTAATAAGCAATAGGTTACATGTAATATAGCTAATAGTTAGCAGAACTTAAGAAGGAAGCTAGGTTTATCTGGTTGCACAAACCAAGATCTACATCTGAAAATAGTGGTTAATTTTGACCTTTTCTTTTAAAAAAATATTTCGAGCTGCAAGGAATTTGAAAAGCTCGTCAATTTGTTTCTTCCTTTAGGTGGTTGAATATGAACCAAAATAGGAGTTTCTTATTTTTTCCCCTTACCTATCTTTGTTTTTATTTGATTGTTTTACTTTTGTTTTTCCTTGAGGATATACTAAAGAGTGGCAAAGTTGGGGACACCGATAATGTTCTTCATAATCTTTCATATTTATATTCATTTCTAAACTAATTTTAATATATCAAATTTTAAAAAAAGATTTAATTTTTAACCAATCTCTACACCCAATGTGGGGCTCAAACCCACAACCCAGAGATCGAAAGCTGCACGCTCCACCAATAGAGTGAGCCAGGCACCACCAATATTTCAATTTTTAAATTTTATATTGTAGTAATTTTAAGGATGCAATGCAGCATTGTTAATTATAGGCACGATGGTAAACAGATCTATTAAATTTATTTATCTTATCTAACTGAAACCTTATGCCTGTTGATTAGCGACTCCTCATTTCTTCTTCCACCCAGCCCCCTAATAACCACCAATACACCAAGTGAAATTATGCAATACTTGTCATTCCCTGACTGGCTTATTTAATTTAGTATAATGTCCTCAAAGTTTATTTCATGTTGTTGCATATTGCAAAATTTCTTTTTTTTTTTTAAAGCCTGAGGAATATCCCATTGTATGGTTATACAACATTTTCTTTATCCATTTATTTGATGATGGGTACGTTGCTTCCACATCTTGACTATTGTGAATTGGTTGCAATGAATATGGTGTTGTTAATATAATCATATGATAGTCCTACTTTTAATTTTTGAGGAATCTCCATACCGTTTTGCATACTGGCCTCAACATTTTACATTTTCAAAAACAGTGTGTAAGTATTCCAGTTTGTCTACATTCTTGCCAACCCTTGTCTTTTGTTTTTTGGGGGGAAGAGATAGCCATCCAACAGGTATGAGGCAATATCTCATTGTGGTTTTGATTTGTATTCCCACAGTGATTACTGACATTGGCCATCTTTCATAAAACTATTGACCATTTGTATGTTTTCTTTGGAGATATGTCTATTCAAATCTTTAGTCCATTTAAAAAATTGAGTTTAGGGGCACCTGGGCGGCTCAGTGGGTTAAAGCCTCTGCCTTCGGCTCAGGTCATGATCTCAGGGTCCTGGGATCGAGACTCGCATTGGGCTCTCTGCTCAGCAGGGAGCCTGCTTCCTCCTCTTTCTCTGCTTGCCTCTCTGCCTACTTGTAATCTCTGTCTGCCAAAAAAAAAAAAAAAATTTTAAAAATTGAGTTTAGTTTTTTGTTGTTGCTACTGTACTGTACACAGGAATTCTTTATATGTTTTGGAAAATAACTGCTATCAGATATATGATTTGCAAATATTTTCTCCATTCCTTTTCACTCTGTTGATTCTTTCATTTATTATGAAGAAGCATTATAGTTTGATGTAGTCTTACTTTTCTGGTTTTGTATTTGTTGCCTGGGCTGTTGCCATAAAATCATTGCCAAGACCAATGTCATGAAGATTTTCTGCTACATTTTCTCCTAGAAGATTTACAGAGTCACATCCTACATTTAAGTTTTTAGCCTGCTTGAGCTGATTTTTGTGTATGGTGTAAGATGAAGATACAATTCCATTCTTTTGCTTGTTTGCCTAGAACATCCAGTACCATGAAGTGATGAGCAGTGATGAGAGTAGACACACTTGCCTCGTCTTTGATCTTAGAGGAAAATCTTTCAGTTTTCACCATGGAGTATGAAGTTAACTGTGGGCTTCTTATATATGGTTTTTATTATATTCAAATACTTTCCACCTACTGCTACTTTAAGGTTTTTTTTTTTTTTCTCATCATGAAAATCTTTGAATTGTGCCAAATGCTTTTTCTGCATCTATTGAAACTATGGTATGATTTCTATTTTTTATTCTGTTAATGTGACTTTAACATTGATTAATTTTCATGTGTTGAACCATCTTTACATCCCAGGGATTAATCTCCTTTGGCCATGGTATTTGATATCTTTATGTGATATTGAATGTGATTTGCAGTATATTGTTGAGGATTTGTGCATCTTACCATCTTATTCATCAAGATATCAGCCTGCGGTTTTCTTATGGTGTCTTTATCAGGATAACACTGGACTCATGAAATACATTTGGAGGTGTTCTTTCCACTTCAGAACTCCAGTTCAGAATTCCACTTTGGAATAGTTTGAGAAGGAGTGGTATTAATTCTTCTTTAAATGTTTGGTATCTTCTTTAAATGTTTGGTAGAAGTTACCAGTGAAGCTATCTGTTCTTACTTTTATTTATTAAGTAGGTTTTGATTATTCATTCAGTGTCTGTACTAATAATAGATCTGTTCAGGCTTTCTTTTTCTTCATCATTCAATCTTGTTATATGTTTTTAGGAATTATCTGTTTAAGTTACCCAATTTGTTGGCAAATATTAATCATCATATCCTCTTGATTTCTGTGACATGTTATGACTCTTCTTTCATTTCTAATTTTTTATTTGAATATCCCTTCTTTTTTCTTAGTCAAGCTAAAGGTTTGTCAATTCTGTTTATCTGGGAAAAAAAAACAGCTCTTAGTTTCACTGATCTTCTCTATGGTTCTTTTAATCTCTATTTCATTTATTTCACTCTGATCTTTGTTATTTCCTTCATTCTGCAAACTTTAGGTTTAGTTTGTTCTTTTTTTCAGTTGCTTAGTATGTAATTTTAATTTGTTTATTTGAGTCTTATTTTATTTTTAAATGTAGATATTCATTGCTATAAACTTCCCTCATAACCCTTTTTTTTTTTTTTGCGTCTTATAAGTTTTGGCATGTAGCATTTTTATTTTTGTTTCTGCCAAGATATTTTTCAATTTCTTCTTTGACTCTGCTTGTTTAAGAGTGTGATGTTTAATTTTTTCATATTTGTCAAAATTTAAGAAAAATTGTTAAAAGGCTAAATCTTATGTTGTGTTCTTTCCATGGTAGATTAAAATTTAAAAAATAAATTTTAAACATCATCTACTGTTTTCAATAAAAAATTATAGAACAACAAAAATAAAACTTCCTGATATCTCATACCTCCTTTTCTCTATGAACTAACAACTTTTTATGTTATGCTTTCTATTTCTATGAATTTTACAGGAATGGAAAATACATTATACATTGTGCTGTATAACTTGCCTTTCTCAAACAAGTCATATTTGCTTTTTTATTTTTTTTTGGTTCCTGTTTGCTAAATTAATCTTATTTGCTTTCCTGTCTTTATTTCCTTCTTAAATCTTCCTTCTTAAATCTTTTTTTATGGCAAGCTGGTCTTATTTTATAAATAAATTTCTCCATTTTAAAAATGAATTTTATTTTCAGAAAACATAACAATACTGTTCAACTAAATTAAGCTTTATTCACTATTATTACAAGAATGATTAAATAAATTTCTTAATCCAGTGTTTTCATTCTAAGTACCATAGGAATAATACACCTCATATAGCTACTACACCCCTGAATGCTTAGGTTTAGCAAGGAATGTCAGTTTTACTTAACTTTAAACCAATCGTATACTCTAGTCATTAGCTCTCAATTATCCATCTTGAGAGATCAGTGTCTTGTGCCAAAGCGTGGTAAAATTTTGTTTTGGACAATGGAATTTTTAGACTTTTTAATTTCTTTTTTATGGCAAGTTAAAACTGACACTTTTTTTCTTGTGATTTATCAAATATGTCAAGATAAACAGCTTTAAATTATAATTAGTAAATAAATATAATGTAACCTATAACCTATTGCCTGCCACATACTCAACCTTTTACAATTAACTCATCTTTTTGTACTAAAGATAAATTATATATCATTATGCAACATGTATTTATTTAGAAGCATTATGAAAGATAGTAACACATAGATCTAGATACTAGATTATACGACAAATTGAGTTTTTAAGTTTGCTTAAAGCAAAATTAGAACTTTCATTGTACCTAATTCTATACCTACAAGAAATTTAGTCTAACTCTGTGATTACTTCTAGTTGTCTTCTTGAATTTCTTTTCCATTTTCTTGTCATTTGGATTTGAAGTTTAAAGAGAAGGAATGACAAGAGAATTTACAAACCTAGCATTACATTTTATCTTATATATATTATTATCATTTAGTTGTATATATTAATGTTTATATTATTTATGATCAATGATAATTACTAAAATTTTTCCTCAATATGTTGCTGCTTCCCAAGGGAAGGAGATATGATCATTATTATATTTTTTGTTCAATGCAGACAAAATGCATAGGGACCAGGATTTTCTCTTGATGTCCTGGAACTTAGTGAGTGGTTTGAGAATAAGGAAAAATCTACCAACCTCCTTCTAATTTTTTAGGATTTCTCTCTCATGACTTTGATACTGAAAAAGACTATTGACCTCCATTTTGAAGCACTAGTTCCTTACACTGAGTCTAATCAAACCACATTTGTTCAGTCCATTAGTTTTCAAATTATGTCTACAGCTCATTTTGGATCAAACTGGATGAAATTAATATTTAAACAGACATGACAAAGAAATATAATTTTCAGAAATACAGTTTTTTGTAGGCTTTTTAGTGTTATCTCCTATTATGGTTCTCAAATAACTTGTTTTTCTTTCCTCTTCTTTATTTCCAGAATGGTACAAATGGAATAGGCTCATGAGTGCCTCTTTTTTTTTTCCTAGTAAATTCAGTAAATCTCCTAATACAATATAATACAAAAATTTGTATTGAATAGTTTACTATACTTGGAAAAGGGCATTCTCAAAAACTTATTTTTATTTGTTTTTTACAATGAAACATTTATGTTTTCTGGGACAAAAAAGATTTTCAAGGTTCATAACATAGTTATTTTAATTCTAAGTGTTAAAATAAATGTGTTCTGATTTTTAAAAGTGCACTTCCTTATAAAGCGTTCAGGTCTCTAGTCCTGTATTTCATTGCATTGTGATAGAAAATAATCGTGTCCATTAACATACTTTCAAAATGCCAGGAAATCAATAATTATCTTAATGTCTTCCCATGTTTATATGCACTGTATCTTCATATTTAAAAACTCGTAAATCTGCATTTATATGAAACTATTCAATTTAGTGAGATGGACCCTTTAGAGAGGAAATAAAGAACTGCCCATTTTTTCCCCTGCCACTTCTGTTGTTTGAACACACCATTTCTCACATCTCTTTCTCACCCATCAATGACATCTTGAGTATATTCCATAACTTTCCCTCCACTTTTAATTAGGATATCTGTCTGTTTCACTTATTAAAGTGGCCAATTCACCCTAAACAAAAAATTTTTCATCACCTTCCCAGTTTACATTTCCTCTTTGGCTTGAACCAGATTAGGAAACCTGCAGTGGGAAGAGAGATGATGTACACTCAATGTCCTTGTTCATTCCTACTTCAAGGTGTTTCTCTTCTGCCTTTGTTTCCTCCAGACTGACATATGGAAGGAGATGTGAGAAGCAATCAAAGAGTCCTAATTATGGGTTTTATGGTAGTCTGACCTTGTGCTGTCTAACTTCTTGTTTTGTGCAGTTGCTTCAGGCACCAAAGGGCTTATGAGACTGTATATCCTTGGAACATGTAATGCACTTGCTGTATGATATATTATCACTTTCCCCTCGGCTTATGCTTGTGCAGAAACCTCACCATGACAGGTAACCCTCTTGAGTGAGGCGCTTTCAATCCCACTCTATTAAAATTAATGTTTGCAGTGTCTTCATAACATATGGGAAATCTCATCACCTTTGCCCTGCTGTATTCTCGAAGTTTAATTTGCTCCTATGGCATCCTTTATCCTTGACTCTAAAATCACAATTAGTTCTAGCCAGTTTCTTAGCTGGCTTCCCAAGCATCAGGATATACAGGTTAAAATGCTACAAGAAGCATCTCATATTGTTCTGTGCCTAGTAACTCAGTGACCCTGGAATGTTAAAACCCACTTCTTATTGCTTGTATTGAAACGAAGAGAGTGAAGGAGCAACATACTGCACTCTGCTCAACAGACAATACTAAAAATGAATAATTTTTTCTAATTCTCTTGCTTCTTTGACATATATAATAGAGGTAACTGGTTGATCTTTTGTCACAAAATTGGTATTGGACGTAACTTGGGTACTAAAATAGGATTCCACAAGATTTATTTAACATATATGAATAGATACCATAATGTTCATATTATAAGTTGATATTAGTCAATTGGGACAACTCTTTTTCATAAAGCCAAAGAGGCATAAAAACAATATTCTGGTAGGAGATCAACAGCAAATAAATGCTAATCAAATGATATATTAATCTGGAGATGTAATTAATATTTAAATTTTTCATTTGCAGGTAGAATGGTTATTTTAACATTATATATGTCTTTATTTGCAGCAATCGAAAATAGAAATTTTCTAAAGTTTTTAGATTTCTAGATATAGAGTAAAACTGATTATCAGCTACCATAGCCATTCTGACCTATTATAACACCATATCAGTTGATTTTTCACTATTCCATACTCAAATATTTTGGCATGGCACAGACATAACATTTGCTATGTTGAGATGAAACTTTACATAATTAAAATTAGAATGGAGAATATATTAACAACAATTGAAAGCAACTCTTTATTTTGATGACATGATCTAAATTTTTCATTTCAAATCTCTTGTAATATAAGATAAAGTAAATGTCCACTATTGATTTTTAGATTGTGGAGATTTCCAAAATTGTATTCCCTATTTCATTTTGATCTTATTGGAGACTACTCCAAAATGAACATACATCAAAATTCATTGAGTCGATCCACTAATATTTGTGCAGTTTACTATATAACAATAGAAAATGAATTAAAAATGAAATTAAGCATAAAATCATTATTTCTTTCTGTTTCTTAAAAATCTTTTAAGTATGCAATAATTAAAATGAGGACAGTGCGCTCTACCCTTACCAATTCTTGCTTTTTCAAATTGACATTTGAAAGGATCCCAAGCCTGGACTTCACTATCTGTGATTCATTTGATAAAAGTATTTTTCTTATGTATCAAAGACATTTTATAGCTCCCCAATTTATGGTCATAAACTGAATTAGTTTTTCATAATTTTCAACTTAGGCTTATATCATTTCAATTATAAATACAACTATAATTAGGCCAACCAAAAAGGACTTTTAAGGCAGTGAAACTGCTCTATATGATACTATAATGGTGGATATACATCATTAAAATTTGTCCCGACTCATAGAATATAAAACACTAAGTGAACCATAATATAAACTCTGAACTTTGGGTGATAATGATGTGTCAATGTCAGTTTTTCATTTGTAGCAAATGTACCCCTCTATGACAGATCGTGACAGAAGAGGAGGCTTTTGTGTGTATGAGGGCAAACGGTATATGGGAAATCTTGATACTTTTTACCCAGTTTTGCTGTGAAACTCTAAGTTCTCTGAAAAAATAAAGTCTAAGAAGAAATAAAAAACAAAACATCAAAGATTTGTTTCATGTTCACAGTATGTGTCCATTACGATGATAAAATCTTTGTTAGTAGAAGAGCAGTGCTTGTCATTTTCATTCATGACTTAGTTAACAAACTACTCCATGTTATGAAACCACCATTACAACATAAGACCTTAGGGTCTTCTCAGTGAGAAGAAGAGAATATGGTGAATCACATAGCCGCTCTTCAGTGTTTTTTTTCCTAGAAGCACAAAGAAGCCCATTCCATTCACAGTAATCTAACTAAAGTAAGTCACATAGTTAAATCTAATTCAAAAAGTTGAAAAGTAGTAAGTCCACTATGACCATAAAAGACAGAGAGTTTCCTTTCTACATGAAAAGTACATTCAGCCAATCATCAAGAGACACACCCAGTGGTGCCATCCAACTTGAGACTCAAGTTCAAAGTTGAAGGTTCCTATTGATGAGACTGATAAATATATTAAAATAAGCTTGGTCAGGAAGACTTTGCTTTCTCATGTAAAAAGCTTAAACAGTTTTTGTAAACAAAGTAGTATGATATTGAAGTTGAAACACAGGAAAGTAAAGTGCAAAGAAATAAAATTAATTCTTGGTGTTGGACCTTATAGTATAATAAATAAAATGTTCACATAATTCATGGTGCTGGCACAATTAGTTATCCATCTAAAAAAGAAAAAAAAAGGTAAATTCTAGCAAAAATTTATAAAGAAAAAATTCCAGAAGGAATTCTAAAATGTTCATTAAAAATAGTAAAAATTTTTATTTGGGAAATACATGAGAACTTATTAAAGAAATTATAAAGTAAAGAATTTAAAAAGGATTGATAATATTAACAATGCAAAAATAAGATTTTTTGAGAACTACACTAAAAATAAGAGAAAAGCAATGTACTAAAAAATAAATGCAAATCAAATGATAATGTAATAGGTAGTTTCTAAAACAAACAAAGCACTCTTAAATTTGGTAATAAGTGATAAGCGAAACCACTTAAGCGAAACATGAGAAGTTATTAATTGGCAATACACAGAAGTAGAAATTTAAATGTCCAGACTATATGAAAACTCATTCAATTTTGTTAGTGTTCAGGAAAAATGCAAATTAAAGTAACAAGCTCTAATGACTGAGCTATAACTACTTAACTGTCAAATTAGCATAATTCAGTGGGTGAAAATTTCAAATGCTAGCATGAGTGTTATGTAGAAGAATGTATGCAAAGTCTACCCTCAGTGACTGCCAAGAAATGTGAACTTCAATAAACATGTTGGAATGTGTTTCTTAATATTTGTATAGTAACAAATAATGTATACTCTTTGACCTGTTTCTCTCACCTCTGGAATCAAATGCACACACATGCACACACACACACACACACACACACACACAGTATAAATATATGCTTATATTCAGGGAGTGCTACAAAAAAATTTGTTCCAGCACTTTTGTGATGGAAAAATAAACTTCAATTTTATCTCAATGCTAATCAACAGTGGAAAGAATGAAATAATTACAGAATGACTTTACCATAGAAACTAAGCCATTGTATAAAGGATTGAATAATTTTTCCTGCAAGTAGTTGTGCTTTTATAATATATTCATGATGGAAAAGCAAGCTATGAGCAAATCTGTGTTGTTTGTTACCACTGAGATATATAATTACATTACATTATTTATTTTTATAATATACACAGTAGTATGGGCAAGGATAATATAGTAAAGAAGAAGAAAGAAAATGAATGTTTTACAGGTTAGTGAAACAAAATGTAACAAAGTAGAACAAATATACTCGGCATGGTGCTGATTAAAAATACAGAATATAGTGGTGCCTGGGTGGCTCAGTCAGTTAAGTGTCGGACTCTTGATTTCGGCTCAGGTCATGAACTCAGGATCCCATGATCAAGCCCCTCGCTGGACTCCCTGCCTAGTGGGAAGTCTGTCATCCTCTCCTTCTGCTCCTCTCCCTGCTCGTTCTCTCTCTCTCTAAAATAAATAAATCTTTTAAAAATATAGAATGTATTATTATGTGCTATTAACATAGGAAAATATTAAGATTGTATCTAAATATAACACATTTGTGATTTCATTTTAAGGACAAATGAAAAAATGTGTACAAAAATTATATACCTGGATAAATAATGTTGATTGAATTATAGAGTGCAATTATGGGCAAATTTTATAATCTTATTTCTAACAAATAGTAATAATAAAAGTAGTGCACATGTCTAATATCGTATTTTTCATACATACATTGTTCTAATATAAACTGACTTTCTAAAAACCTTAACACACGAACACACTTGTGTGTCCACACACCTTTCTCTTTCTTCCTTCTTTTCTCCTTTCTTTCTCCTCTTCTTCTTCCTTTCTTTCTTTTTCTTCCTTCCTTCATCCCTCCCTCCCTTCTTTCCTTCCTTCCTTCTCTCCCTCCCTTCCTTCCTCCCTCCCTCCCCCTTCTTTCTTTCTTTTTCTTTCTCTTTTCCTTTCTTTCTCTTTCTTTCTTTCTTTCTTTCTTTCTTTCTTTCTTTCTTTCTTTCTTTCTTTCTTTTCTCTTCTTTCCTTTTCTTTTCTTTCTTTTTCCTTCATTCCTTAATTCCTTCCCTCTCTCCTTCCCTCCTTTCTTCCCTTCCCTTCCCTTTATTTCCCTTCCCTTCCTTCCTATCCTTTTCTTTCTTTCTTATTTCAAATTTTTATTTAAATTCCAGTTAGCTAACATATAGTGTAGTATTAGTTTAGTGTAGAGTTTAGTGATGAATCACTTACATACAACACCCAGTGCTCATCACAAGTGCCCTCCTTATTTCCTATCACCTATTTAACCCATTCTCCTGCCCACCTCCCCTCCAGCCATCCTCAGTTTGTTTTCAGTTAAGAGTCTCTCTTCTGGTTTGCCTCTCTTTTTTTCCCCCTGTGTCCATTTGTTTCTTAAATACCACATATGAGTGAAATAATATGGTATTTGTCTTTTTCTGACTTATTTCACTTTGCATAATACCCTCAAGCCCCATTCACATCATTGCAAATGGCAGGATTTCCTTATTTTGATGACTGAGTAATATTCCATTATATGTATCCACCATCTTTACCCATTCATCAGTTGATGGACATTTGGACCTTTTCATAATTTAGTTATTGTTGATAATGCAACTATAAATATTGGGGTCCATGTATACCTTCAAAGCGGTATTTTTTAGTCTTTGGTTAAGTACTTACTAGTAAAATTGCTGGATCATAGTGTTATTCTACTTTTAACTCTTTGAGGAACCTCCTGTTTTCCAGAAACAGTTTTCCAAAGCCAGTTTTGCAAACTGGTGGTAACAATTTGCATTCCTAACAACCGTGTGAGAGGGTTCCTCTTTCTCCACATCCTTGTTTACATCTGTTGTTTCCTGTGTTGTTAATATTAGCCATTCTGAAAGGCATGAAGTGTTATCTCAGTGTGATTTTGATTTGTGTTTCCCTGGTGATAGATGATGTTGAACATCTTTTTATGTGTCTGTTAGCCATCTGAACGTCCTCCTTGGACTATGTCTTCTTGCTCATTTTTTAAACTAGATTATTTGATTTTCGGGTGTTGAGTTTCTTAAGTTTTTTTAATATATTTTAGATACTAACCATTTATTGGATATGCCATTTGTAAATACCTTCCTCCATTCCAAAGGTTGTCTTTTAGTTTTGTCAATTGTTCTCCTCACTGTGCAGAAGCTTTTCATTTTGAGGAAGTCCCAATAATTTATTTTTGCTTTTATTTCCCTTGCCTCAGGAGATGTATCTAGTAAGAAGATGTTATGGTCAATGTCAGTAGGTAGCTGCCTGTGTTCTTCTCTAGGATTTTGATGGTTTCCTATCTCACATTTAGGTCTTTCATATATTTTGAATTTGTTTTTTTGTGTGGTGTAAGAAAGTGATCTAGTTTCATTCTTTTACATGTTGCTGCCCAGTTTTCCCAACAGCATGTTGGGATAGGGTTCAACATGTTGTTGAAGATAGGGTCTTTTTTCCATTGAATATTCTTTCCTGCTTTGTCAAAGATTAATTGAGCATATAGTTACGGGTCATTTTCTGGGTTTTCCATTTTGATCCATTGAACTGTGTGGTGATTTTTGTGCCAGTACCATACTGTATTGATGACTAGAGCTTTGTAATATAACTTGAAGTCCAGAATTGTGATACATCCACCTTTGCTTTTCCTTTGGTTATTTGATGTTTTTTGTGGTTCCGTACAAATTTTAGGATTTGTTCTAGCTCTGTGATAGGGATTTTGATAGGGATTACATTAAATGTGTAGATTGCTTTGGTAGAGTAGACATTTTAACAATATTTGTTCTTCTAATTCATGAGCATAGAATGTCTTTCCATTTCTCTGTGTCGTCTTCAGTTTTTTTTTTTTTTATTATTAATGTTTTATAGTTTTCAGAGTATAGGTCTTTTGCCTCTTTGGTTAGGTTTATTCCTAGGTATCTTATGGTTTTGGGTGTAATTGTAAATGGGACCAATTCCTTGATTTCTCTTTCTGCTGCTGCTTCATTATCAGTGTATAGAAATGCAATAGATTTCTGTATGTTGATTTTGTACCTTATGACTTTACAGAATTCATGTATCAGTTCTAGCAATTTTTTGGTGGAGTCTTTTGGGTTTTCTACACAGAGTATCATGTTATCTGCAAATAGTGAAGTTTGATTTCTTCCTTACTGATTTGGATGCATTTTATTTCTTTTTTGTCTGATTGCTGAAGCTAGGACTTCTAGTACTATGTTAAACAACAGCAGTGAGAGTGGACATATCTGTCTTGTTCCTAACTGTAGAGGAAAAGAGCTCAGTTTTTCCCCCATTGAAGATAATTTTAGCTATGGGTTTTTCATATATGGGCTATATGACTTATGTTTATTCTATCCCTACTTTGCTGAAGATTTTTATTAAGAATGGATATATACCTTGTCCAGTGTTTGTCTGCATCTATTGAGAGGATCATATGGCTTTTATTCTGCCTTTTATTAATGTGGTGTATCATGTTGATTAATTTGTAAATATTGAAACACCTTGCAACCCAGGAATAAATCCTACTTGATTATGGTGAATGATTCTCTTAATGTACTGTTGGATTCAATTTGCTAAGATTTTGTTGAGAATCTTTACATCCACATTCATCAGAGATACTGGCTCGTAGTTCTTTCTTAGTGGAGTCTTTCTCTGGTTTTGGAATCTGGGTCATGCTGGTCTCATAAAATAACTTTGGAAGTTTTCCTTCCATTTCTATTCTTTGGAAAAGCTTCAGAAGAATTGGTATTAACTGTTCTTTAAATGTTTTGTAGAATTTGGGGCACCTGGGTGGTTCAGTAGGTTAAGCCTCTGCCTTCCTCTCAGTCACGATCTCAGGGTTCTGGGATCAAGTTCCACATCGGGCTCTCTGCTCAGCAGGGAGCCTGCTTCCTCCTCTCTCTCTGCCTGCCTCTCTGCTTACTTGTGATCTCTCTCTGTCAAATAAATAAAATCTTTTAAAAAAATGTTTTGTAGAATTCCTCTGGGAAGCCATCTGGCCCTAGAATTTTGTTTTTTGGGAGATTTTTGATTACTGATTTAATTTCTTTGTTGATTATTGGTTTTTTAAAGTTTTTTTTTTTTTTTTAATTTCTTATTTCAGTCTTGGTACTTTGTAAGTTTCTAGGAATTTATCCTTTTCTTCCAGATTGCCTGATTTAGTGGCATATAATTTTTAATAATATTCTCTTATAATTGTATTTCTGTGGTTTTGATTGTTGTCTTTCCTCTCTCCCTTGTGATTTTATTTATTTTGGTCCTTTCTCTTTTTGATAAGTCTGGCTAGGGGTTTATCAATTTTATTAATTTTTTTAAAGGACTAGCACCTGGTTTCATTGATCTATTTTCTTTGTTTCTGTGTCAGTTATTTCTGCTCTAATCTTTATTATTTCCCTTCTTCTTCTGGTTTTAGACTCAATTTGGTGTTCTTTTTCTAGCTCCTTTAGGTCTGAGCTTAGGTTGCTTATCTGAGATTTTTCTTATTTCTTGAGGTAGGCCTCTATGGCTATATACATCCTTCTTAAGGCTGCTTTTACTACATCCCAAAGGTTTTGGACCACTGTGTTTTCATTTTCATTTGTTTCCATGCACTTTTCAATTTTTTCTTCAATTTCTTGGATGATGCATTCTTTCTTAATAGAATGTTCTTTAACCTCCATGTATTTGTGGTCTTTCCAAATTCTTTCTTTTGGGATGAATTCCTTCCTCTTGGCAGTTTCTTCAGGTCTCTGTCTTCTTCTGTGTGAGGAAAGCCTGTTATGTTTCTTGCTTCTGAGAGGAATGAAGGAGAGGTCATATAATGTACAAGGTCTGGTGCTTCAGGAAATTTCTTTGGTGTGTGCTGTGCACACTCTGCTGCTGTGTTTTGGCTGTTCTATCTCTGTGGAGTTTCTCCTTACCTGCAGTTGGGAGTCTTTGGATCTTGGCCAGAATGTGGTCAGTTGTAACCTGGTGTGCTCTGATCCACTTCTCAAAAGAGACCTGATGTTATTTCCATAAGAACTGAAGTTTTGCAGAGTTTATAGTCAGTAGACAAGATATGTGTAGGGGTTTGTGCTGGTTTTCTGAGGGAGGGGACACTGCACTGGTTCTTGGGCACATAAAGCAGTATCAGTCAAGTGCAGGGGGTTAGGACTTGGCATAAGCAGGTTAGGCAGCCAGTGTTGGTGCTGTGCTCTTTACTGAAATTGATCTATGCTGAGTGATGGGGGAGGGAGATGGCACCAGCCCACTCTTTTGTCCCTGGAGAGAAGAGTTTGTGTTTTTTTGCTCTCAGGGAAGCCCTCCCAAAAGAATGAATGATTTCCCCTCATGTGTCTGATGCTTTTCTCAGATGACTGTTTTCACACTGTGTCTCAGTTGCTTGCCCACCAGGAGCAAGAGAGTATACTTTGGGCTCTATCCCAGCAAGGCTGGCTGAGTTTTAAAACCCTAAACTTTGGGGACCTTGTGTGATGGGAACCTGTGCTGGTCTTCTGGGCAGAGGGTCTTGCCACACTGGGATGGATGCAGGTTTGACCCAGAAGGGCAGATGCACCAGAGTACAGGAGGGTGGGGTTTTGGAGCAAAGTATATAAGCAGCCTGTCTCCAGATTAACTGCCCTCAGCAGGTGTCTCTGCATCTATGTTGAGGGGCAGGAAAAGGAAATGAAGCCTGTTGGCTCTTTTGTCCCCAAGAAGCAATGCCACCTCTCTTAGATGTACTCCAAGAAGAAGGAACAGTCTCCCCAGTGCATTTCAGTGATCCTAAGATTGTGTCCTCTAGCCCATGTTACCTGCTTGCCTTTTCTCCAGAAGCACAGCAGTGCCTTCATGGCTCTAAGAAGCCATGCTGGCAACCTCCAAAACTTTAGTCTTTGATTTCCACTGGTTGTAAAACTCACAAAATATCAGCCCCTCTCCTTTTCCTGGTCGATGGCTCAGGGAAGTGTTCTCTTTGTGTAATCCCCTGTGTATACCTCTCTCTCTTTCTTGCCTTTTTCCACAACCAGGGCTCCCTTCCCTCTGCAGCACCCATGATCTTTTTCTTCTCCAGACCACGTCTCATTACTTCCTACATTCCTTGATACGGCCTCTTCTCTTCTTCTAATTGTGCAGTTTGTTCTGTCAGTCTTCAGATCAATTTCTTGGATATTCAGAATGGATTGGTATTTATGTAGCTATGTTTGAAGGAGGAGGCAAGTCTATGGTCCTCCTACTACTCTGCCATCTTAGCTATCCACTCCACACACATTCTTGTACACAGCCAGCAACTGTCATTTTCTTTACATATGGTAACCACTATTATACAATTATCTTTCCTAACACTCTTATACTCCTCCTGAGATTTCACCACATAACCCTTTAGTCAAATTTAAAATGTCCTGACATCTCCCTGTTCCCTCATGTAGTATATCATTGTTTCTAATTTATTTACCTTTTTTATGGTGAATATCTTCTAAATGGTAAAACAATTTGTAGTAAGAGTCTTCAATGGTATGTCCTATTAATATATCTCACATTAAGATGTTCATCAGTCAAAAGGTTAAGATATATTCCCTTTTGTGATTTTTAAATTTGTGTTTATAGTTTTTACTAAGCTGATACTATTAGACCACAAAAGATATCTGAACAAAAAAGGTATATATGAAAATAATTCCTCTGTCAACAATTGAATATCTTTTATCACTTTATATCTTTAGATTTATTTAATGGAGAGACATCCTAAGAGTAAGTAAAGAAATATTTGATGTTTGTTTGGGAACATTATTTTCCAGATTCTGTGGGTTGTAGAAGCAATAGTTCCCTCTTTCTGATATGACTAATGTATCACTTTTTGCTGTCTTTTTCTTGTAGCAGGAAATTTATTCCTAGTCAAAAAATCAGGTCATTGTTGTTTGAATAACCCTCCTTCTGAGAACTGGCTTCCAATTTCAACTAATTTTTCTTTCTGTAGAAAGATATTTATAGCATAAGTGAATAATTTTTCAACAAGTGACGAGTTTAAAGGATAAATGTTACTCTGCTTGTGAAGTTTGTCTACGTGCTTCCTCTAAGTCGATAAGAGAATGTGTGGTAAAACTGTGGGTGTAACAGAAGGTGCTCAGACTGTCATAAAGCTGGAGGATATGATGGAAGATCCATCTATTCTTAGCAGAAAGCAGACAGAGAGTGTACGAGAGAACCGCTACTCTTCAATGAGAGAAAGGACAAAGAACCAAAGAACACTGGGGATAGTAGCATAGAGGAAGATTTGTCATTCTTTATATATCAGATGATTTTTCATAGGAATCAATAGATTATTTTTATTACTTTAACAAAAAAGTTGACTGGGGAGAAACTTCCTGCACATTCATGGATGGGATGATTCCAGTGTCCTTGAAAATCTTACCTTATATGAACTGAATAGATGAGAGTAACTTTTTAGAATAGTATTTTGTTAATATTCCTCATAAGATATGGCTCTTTATTTTTCCAGATATATGTAGTCAGTAATATTTCAGGAAAACCCAAAATACCTTTTATTTAGACATTTGTAAGCCAAACTGAAAGTACATTTGTTTTCCATGGATTTCCACTTTATTTTTATGCATATTTAATTTTGAGAAGCCCTGGACCCAAACTCACAACTTCATACACATAAGCAGGAAGCAAAGAAGCTTCTGTTGGCATGCAGTGGTAAGTGCCTCCTTATTCAGGCACATCTGAAGTAAGTTTTTGGAATTTTATGGCTCATAAGTGCTTGTAAAAGAATGGAAACAATTAAATATATTGCAAATTCAAAAGACAGCTGGCAGAATGCTACCATTGAAGACTGAGTTAAAGTCACAATTCCTGAAAATTTAAGATTTGATTAAGGATAAATTTTTTCTCCCAATGTTTCTGTGCACCAATTAGGGCTTGAAAGGACATAACCTGCATAACCTGACCCAGATAGCAAGAATGGAGAGGAAAAGCAATTTGGGAAAACAAAACTGAAACAAAATGAAAAATTCACAGACATAGTCTAGGTTGCTTATACCACTAGGTGGAAAGAATGGTACAAAGTCAGCAAGGAAGGAAGACCGAGGCTAATCAGAAAGTGCATTTTAAACTTTTCTGTTGACAGGGGTGCCTGGGTGGCTCAGTCACTTCAGTGTTAGACTCTTGGTTTCAGAGCAGGTTCTGATCTCAAGGGTTGTGAGACTCAGCCTCCACCTGGGCTCTGTGCTCAGCAGAGAATCTGCTTCAAGTTTCTCTCCTTCTTCTCCTCCCTTGACTTGTGCTCTCTCTTTCTCCCTCCGTCAAATAAAGTGATAAATCTTAAAGATAAAATCTTTAAAGAAGATAAATATTTATCTTTTAAAAAAGATAAAATCTTAAAAAAATCTTATTTGGCTACTCTGTAGACAAATAGACTAACATACTAATGTTTTTTAAAAACTTACCATTTGGGGGCAGCTGGGTGGCTCAGTGGGTTAAGCACCTGCCTTTGACTCAACTCATGATCCCCAGGGGTCCTGGGATGGAGCCCTGCAATGGTTTTTTTCCTGGGGTTCCGCTTCTCTCTCTCCCTCTGCCTCTTCCTTTCCACTCATGTTTGCTCTCTCTCTTTCTCAAATAAATAAAATCTTTTTAAAAAGGTATTACCATTGTAAGAGTATTTCCAGTTTATGTTTAATAAAGTTTGTTTTCACATTTACAGAGTTTATCTTAGTTCTGCTTTCATTACATAACTTATAAGTTATTAAGTCAAAGAAAATTGACAATGTGGTGAAGGACTAGGCAAAAGTTATCAACTAGAGCCCTGATATTGGGTCAGAATATTAAATATAGTAGAAAAACTCTTCTTTTGTACTATTGTGTTTCATCAGTAACACCAACCTTAAGAGGTTTATAAATAGAATCTAACCTAATATAGTGCAGGATATTTGAAGATATTTGCCCTATATTGCTGTGGCCTAGAGGTTACTAAAACAAGCTTTAGATGAAATGATAATAATGTTGTAAGGAAACTAAGAATAATTTACATTTTAAAAAATGTTTACAAAAGGCTTTTCATTTGTTAAACAATGGTATAGGTAACGCATTAAAATGTTAGATATGATAAATTTTAATAAGTTTGATTCTTATCTCATGAAGTAAAGCTTTGATCTTGCCTTGAGTAATTTTCTGGAATGAAAATTGCTAAAGGGTCAAGATAAAATAATGGGGACTACTCTTTTTGGCACGAATTTTCCTTACTTGTATTTCACTCAGAAGAGACACTATACTACTTTGTTACTCTGAGGTCAGATAACCTAGGTCAAAATTCTCATTTACCATTGTATAGCATCATGACCAGTCAAGTATCACCCTCTGTGCCACAGATTCTTGATCTGAAAAGGATAACATTTTTACAAATATTTAATCAAAACATATTGTATGATATGCACAACACAACCCAGCAAGAATAATACATAAGGGCCTATTCACTTTTTAATTAAAGATATGTAAATTTTACCCCCCCCCACAAAAAAAAGATACATAGAGAGTTCTAAATTTATTCATCATTAGCTTATCATGATTTTTGGTTCATAAATTCATGAGTTAATTGCAGTCTATCTGGTATCATCAAACCAAAGTCCAGGTAAAACATGTTCCCATTAAGTTTCTAGCTGCATGGCATGTTGAATGTTGGTGAGGTTTGGAAAACTTTCATCAAATGGTAATTGAAAAGAGCCTATCAATTTTTTACATATTTCTATAAATTGGAAAGAATGAAGTGTGAATTGGTGAGAATGGGAATAGGAATATACAATGGAATACCTCTAATGTTTCAAGAGTAATTTTTTTTTGTATTTTTTTTGTTTTGTTTTAGAGGAGTGTGCAAACAGCAATGGTGCTGGAAGGGCTATGAGGTCATTGAGGGCTTTTGTGAGTGCGACTGCAGGTTTTCATGGTTATGGGAATGATCACAGAGGATGAAACTAATGATGCAAGAGATGGAGCGGGCCCCATAATAGATCAGTGTCCTTACAGCTATGTTCTCTCTGTCTTTTCAACAGACCCCTGAACAATACATAATAAAAATTTGATCATGTCATTTCCCTTGCTTAAATCTCTGTTAATGACTCCCCACTAATTTCAGGATGCATTTTAGAGTTCTGGAACTGATCTGTGTATTAGATATAAAGAGTCAAACAAATAATGTTAGCCCTTGCTCTGGTGGAATTTTATAATCTAGTTGGAAGAAAAGGTAAAAATCAGTGAGTCAAATAAGCTAAAGAAGTATTGTCAGGCAGAGAATACTAAGTGATATTTGTATGCTATTGAAAATAATTCAGAAGGAAGAAGGGGAGTAGTGGAGAAACTGATGAAAGGACTAAAGTCCATAAGGAGAGAGGGGATGAATACAGAGTGCATGTGAAATGATTAATTTTGGTAACAGGAACAGAATTCTGTTGCAGAAGGAAGGAGGAAGAAGAAACTCATTTGCTACTGTTAACCCCAACTTTCATGATCTACATGAATTAAATTTTCTTTCTTTCTTCCTTTCTCTTTCACATGTTGGACTCTACCATCCTATCATCATTCTGCTGTTAAAGCCCTATTTGGGGGCCTATAGCTTAGGGGCCCACCCAGTCTTTTATGATCCAAATAAATTCCTTCCCTGTGTATAACAATTAAAGACCCAATCCAGCAGTACCACCTGTCACATTTCAGCCCATAATACTTGTTGCTTTAAGTGTGACTTAAAAACCAATACCCAAATCTCACAAGAGTTGTGATTTCCCCACAAGGTGTTTTTGCTTTGTTTAGTTGTTTCCTCCCATGTTAATCACTGGACATATTAAATTCACTTGCGCTGTAAATTTAATTCAGTACTCTGCATAAATCAGCCAACAAAATGAGAATTGGATTGGAACGATTAGATTAGCATATTATCCTCCCTTTGGAGTGCAGTGGGTGGCAAAGTCAAAGAGGTCAAATCACCACAGGGAAAAGATTTAAAAGGGAGAGAAAGTAGTTTCATTGCACCAATATTTATCAATATAATTTTTATACACCTGTGTTAATGTTTCTAAAACACAAGTAAGACTTTGCCTTTCTGTTTCTTAAAGATTGTGAAGTGAATTCTCTTATTTTCATTCTTTCTGTTCATAGACATATCCATATAAAAATAGGTATGCCCTTAATATCCAAGTTGATTTGCCCTTAATAAAACGCATATGCTGATGCAAAATCTGCCACAGATTCAACATTAATTCCTCTTACTCATGTTCACATAATCATTTTCTTTTTCTATTCCAAGGCTTTCTGGCTTTATATATCGTGTTTCCTCTGCCAGAGATATTCTTGTTTTGTTTTCTTACTCTCACAAACTCCATTCAACTTTCAATGACAGGTGATATTACTCCATCTTTGAGATCTCAACTGACATGATCACTCCAGTATACTTTGAATATTTCCTTACTTCATTTTCATGACCTTTTTCCACACTGTTTTGTAACTTTATTTATTGTTTCTCATATGCCTTGCCTCTATCAAGGGTAGACATCTTTTATTTATATATTTCTAGGACGTAATGATGTGCTTGGTAAGTAGAAGCTATTTGATATATTTTTGTTTGAACAGGACAAGAAGCTAGAAGGAGGATATTTAATTTTTTGGTTAGCCAAGTAGATGAATGAAGGTACTATTAAACATTATATTTAACATATTGCTAAAATACATACTAGGCATTTGAAGATCATGTGTTTATTCCAGAAGTTTTGAGATTGAGACTCAGTGGTGATAGTGTTTGACAATTAAACATATTAATCTATATGTTAGCACCATTGTCCAAATACAAGATAAATAATTGGAGGAAATTAACATGTAAGTGGTTAACAACTATTTGAGTATATAATTTTGTTAGTGGAAAGTGCCTGTGTAAAAGCAAAATAATGGTCGGGTGAAAATACTGATGAACACAATTCTTATGGAATGTTCAGAGGGTGATAAGACAGGAAAAAAAGAAACAAACACTTTTCTTAGGTAAGTTTCTTTATGTTTGGAAACTCTGCACCCAATGTGGAACTCAAACTCATGACCTGAGATCAAGAGGTGTGTTCTTTGGACTAAGCCAGTCAGGCACCCGGAGAGAGAAAACTTGAATGTGTGAAAAGAGGAGAATCAGGAAATGCTCACTCATAGAAATCTGATACGATTTTCCAAAGGAAGGAATTTAGCCACAAACATTATATACAGCAGAGAGAGCAAATAAATAACCCTAACAATGATTTTGGATTTGGCTATTAGAAGATGTCATCTAAAATGTTGACATATAAGGATAGGTACCAGATTTCTGCATATTAAGGAGTGAATAGAGAATGGGAAAATAAAGGTATTAGTGAATGCTTATTGTCTTTGAGAATTTAGATATAGTTATATATACACCATTTTTTGGTTCTCTTGGTTCCTTGTGTAGATTCAATTTTCTATCTGATATATTTTCCTTCAGCCTAAAGAAATTATTATAATATTTCTTGTAGTAAAGATCCGCTAACAATATTTGTTTAAAAAGGTGTTTTTACCTGCACTGACAAAATGTATTTTAATAGGTATAGTATTCTAATGCAGCTGTTTTTCCCCCTTCAATTCTTTAATGGTAGACTTGTACCTTAATTATATCTGATAAAAAGTAGGTTCTCATTCTTATCATATCTCCACTCCTTATGTATTTGTCTTCTATTATTTAATGTCTTTAAGATTTTCTCTTAATTACTGATTTCCATCAGCTTGATTGTAATATGCCTTGGTGTGGTTTTAAGTTTATTATGTTTGGAGCTTAGTTTCTGAATCTCTAGACTTACAGATTTCCAGAAATCTGGAAAATGTTCAGCAGTTATTTATTCAAATAATTTTCTTGTTTTTTCACCACTCCTTCTGAAACTCTGTGTGTGTGTGTTACATTACGTGATATGGAACTACAGGTAACTGACACAGTTTATATTTGTTTCACATATATTCTTTTGGGAAGGTCTTTGTGCTACACATTTAAATTCACTGATTTTCTTTTCTCTGTGATTTCTATCTTTTTTATAGCTCTTTAAATGAATTTTTTTCATATATTATATTTTTCATCTTTAGAAGTTCCATTTGGAACCTTTTTTATATTCTTTTTTCTCTTCATCATGTTCATTCATGAGTATATGGTACATTCTTAAAATTGGTCTTTTAATGTGCTTTTTAATTCCATCTTTTTCATTTGTATGCCACTTTCCTGGTTATGGGTGATACTCACCTTCTTTATATGTATATTAATATGTTAATGGATTCTGGTCACTGTGATTTACATTTACACACTTTACATTTTTTTTTACATTTACATTTACACATATTACACTGTGATTACATTCAGCAAAAGTGCTGAATTTTGTGTTATTCATTTAAAAGGAAATTGAGGGGTGCCTGGGTGGCTCAGTTGGTTAAGCATCCTGGCGTCCTGGGATTGAGCCCCACATTATCTTCATGCAGGGAGGGGGGGACTGCTTCTCATTTTGTTCCTATCCCTGTTTGCATGTGCACTCCCTCTCTTGCTCTTTGCTCTATCAAATAAATAAATAAAACATAAAAATAAATAAATGAGTCTGATCCATCAAGATGGCGGAGAAGTAGCAGGCTGAGACTACTCCAGGTAGCAGGAGATCAGCTAGATAGCTTATCTAAAGATTGCAAACACCTACAAATCAAACGGGAGATTGAAGAGAATTAGAACAGCAATTCTAAAAACAGAAAATCAACCACTTTCTGAAAGGTAGGACTGGCGGAAAAGTGAATCCAAAGCGATGGGAAGATAGACCGCGGGGGGAGGGGCCAGCTCCCGGCAAGCAGCAGAGCAACAGAGCACAAAATCAGGACTTTTAAAAGTCTGTTCCGCTGAGGGACATTGCTCCAGAGGCTTAATCGGGTGAAGCCCACGTGGGGTCAGCATGGCCTCAGGTCCTGCAGGGTCACAGAAGGATCAGGGGTGTCTGAGTGTCAGAGAGATTACAGGTATTAGAACGGGGAAGCCAGCTACAGAGACAGAGCCGAGGAGTGAGCTCTCAGCTCGGGGTTACCTTGAACCAGTCGCAGGCTCGGTCAGCTCGGAGAGTGGCTGGAGGCCAGGGTGACGGGAGTAATTGGGCACTGTTCTCTGAGGGTGCACTGACGAGTGGGGCCCCGGGCTATCGGCTATTCTGGGCCAGAGACTGGGAGGCTGCCATCTTCATTCCCGTCCTCCAGGACTCTACGGATTCTGCTCAGGGAACAAAAGCTCCTGAAAGCAAACCCAAGCAGATTACTCAGCCCTGCCCTGGTAAGGGCGGTACAACTCCGCATGGGGCAAAGACACTTGAGAATCACTACAACAGCCCCCTCCCCCAGAAGATCAGCGAGAAACCCAGCCAGGACCAAGTTCACCTACCAAGGAGTGCACTTTCAATACCAAGGAGAGCAGCGGAAATCCAGAGGAGGAGAAAGCAAGGCACGGAACTCATGGCTTTCTCCCCATGATTCCTTAGCATTGCAGTTAATTTAATTTTTTTTCTTTTTCAATTTTTTTTTCCTCTTCTTCTGCTAAATTTTTTAAACTTTTGCCCTTTTCTTTTTTAATGATTTTTAACTAGTTTATCTAATATATATATATTTTTCCTTTTTATATTTTTTTATTCGTTTTCTTTTTTTAATTGTATCATTTTTTTTTTCTTTCTGAACCTCTTTTTTTCCCCTTTCTCCTCCCTCATGATTTGGGATCTCTTCTGATTTGGTTAAAGCATATTTTCCTGGGGTAGTTGCCACCCTTTTAGTATTTTACTTGCTCCTTCATATACTCTTATCTGGACAAAATGACAAGGCGGACAAATTCACCACAAAAAAAAGAACAAGAGGCAGTACCAAAGGCTAGGGACCTAATCAATACAGACATTGGTAATATGTCAGATCCAGAGTTCAGAATGACGATTCTCAAGGTTCTAGCCGGGCTTGAAAAAGGTATGGAAGATATTAGATAGACCCTCTCAGGAGATATAAAAGCCCTTTCTGGAGAAATAAAAGAACTAAAATCTAACCAAGTTGAAATCAAAAAGGCTATTAATGAGGTGCAATCAAAAATGGAGGCTCTCACTGCTAGGATAAATGAGGCAGAAGAAAGAATTAGCGATATAGAAGACCAAATGGCAGAGAATAAAGAAGCTGAGCAAAAGAGGGACAAACAGCTACAGGACCATGAGGGGAGAATATGAGAGATAAGTGACACCATAAGACGAAACAACATTAGAATAATTGGGATTCTAGAAGAAGAAGAAAGAGAGAGGGGAGCAGAAGGTATATTGGAGAGAATTATTGGAGAGAATTTCCCCAATATGGCAAAGGGAACAAGCATCAAAATCCAGGAGATGCAGAGAACCCCCATCAAAATCAATAAGAATAGGTCCACACCCCGTCTCCTAATAGTAAAATTTACAAGTCTTAGTGACAAAGAGAAAATTCTGAAAGTAGCCTGGGAAAAGAAGTTGGTGACATACAATGATAAAAATATTAGATTGGCAGCAGACTTATCCACAGAGACCTGGCAGGCCAGAAAGAGCTGGCTTGATATATTCAGAGCACTAAACGAGAAAAACATGCAGCCAAGAATATTATATCCAACTAGACTATAATTGAAAATAGAAGGAAAGATTAAAAACTTCCAGGACAAACAAAAACAGAAAGAATTTGCAAACACCAAACTAGCTCTACAGGAAATATTGAAAGGGGTCCTCTAAGCAAAGAGAGACCCTAAAAGTAGTAGATCAGAAAGGAAGAGAAATAATATACAATAATAGTCACTTTACAGGCAATACAATGGCACTAAATTCATATCTCTCAATAGTTACCCTGAATCTTAATGGGCTAAATGCCCCAATCAAAAGACACAGGGTATTAGAATGGATAAAAAAACAAAACCCATCTATATATTTCCTTCAAGAAACTCATTTTAAACCTGAAGACACCTCCAGATTTAAAGTGAGGTGGTGGAAAAGAATTTACCATGCTAATGGACACCAGAAGAAAGCAGGACTGGCAATCCTTATATCAGATCAATTAGATTTTAAGCCAAAGACTATAATAAGAGATGAAGAAGGACACTATATCATACTCAAAGGAACTGTCCAACAAGAAGATCTAACAATTTTAAATATCTATGCCCCTAACATGGGAGCAGCCAACTATATAAACCAATTAATAACAAAATCAAAGAAACACATCAATAATAATACAATAATAGGAGGGGACTTTAACACTCCCCTCACTGAAATGGACAGATCATCCAAGCAAAAGATCAACAAGGAAATCAAGGCCTTAAATGACACACTGGACCAGATGGACCTCACAGATATATTCAGAACATTTCATCCCAAAGCAACAGAATACACATTCTTCTCTAGTGCACATGGAACATTCTCCAGAATAGATCACATTCTTGGTCCTAAATCAAGTCTCAACCGGTATCAAAAGATTGGGATCATTCCCTGCATATTTTCAGACCACAATGCTCTGAAGCTAGAACTCAATCACAAGAGGAAATTTGGAAAGAACCCAAATACATGGAGACTAAACAACATCCTTCTAAAGAATGAATGGGTCAACCAGGAAATTAAAGAAGAATTGAAAAAATTCATGGAAACAAATGATAATGAAAACACAATGGTTCAAAATCTGTGGGACACAACAAAGGCAGTCCTGAGAGGAAAATATATAGCGGTACAAGCCTTTCTCAAGAAACAAGAAAGGTCTCAGGTACACAACCTAACCCTACACCTAAAGGAGCTGGAGAAAGAACAAGAAAGAAACCCTAAACTCAGCAAGAGAAGAGAAATCATAAAGATCAGAGCAGAAATCAATGAAATAGAAATCAAAAAAACAATAGAACAAATCAGTGAAACTAGGAGCTTGTTCTTTGAAAGAATTAATAAGATTGATAAACCCCTGGCCAGACTTATCAAAAAGAAAAGAGAAAGGACCCAAATAAATAAAATCATGAATGAAAGAGGAGAGATCATGACTAACACCAAAGAAATACAGACAATTATAAGAACATACTATGAGCAACTCTATGCCAACAAATTTGACATTCTGGAAGAAATGGATGCATTCCTAGAGACATATAAGCTACCACAACTGAACCAGGAAGAAATGGAAAGCCTGAACAGACCCATAACCAGTAAGGAGATTGAACACTCATCAAAAATCTCCAAACAAAAAAAGCCCAGGGCCAGATGGCTTCCCGGGGGAATTCTACCAAACATTTAAAGAAGAACTAATTCCTATTCTCCTGCAACTGTTCAAAAAAAAAATAGAAATGGAAGGAAAACTTCCAAACTCATTTTATGAGGCCAGCATCACCTTGATCCCAAAACCAGACAAGGATCCCATCAAAAAAGAGAACTACAGACCAATATCCTTGATGAACACAGATGCAAAAATTCTCGCCAAAATACTAACCAATAGGATTCAACAGTATAATAAAAGGATTATTCGCCACAACCAAGTGGGATTTATTCCAGGGCTGCAAGGTTGATTCAACATCCACAAATCAATCAATGTGATAAAACACATTAATAAAAGAAAGAACAAGAATCATATGATACTCTCCATAGATGCTGAAGAAGCATTTGACAAAGTACAGCATCCTTTCCTGATCAAAACTCTTCAAAGTGTAGGGATAGAGGGCACATACCTCAATATTATCAAAGCCATCTATGAAAAACCCACTGCAAATATCATTCTCAATGGAGAAAAACTGAAAGCTTTTCCACTATGGTCCAGAACACAGCAGGGATGTCCATTATCACCACTGCTATTCAACATAGTACTAGAAGTCCTAGCCTCAGCAATCAGACAACAAAAGGAAATTAAAGGCATCCAAATCGGTAAAGAAGAAGTCAAACTATCACTCTTCACAGATGACATGATACTATATTGGAAAACCCAAAAGACTCCACTCCAAAACTGCTAGAAATTGTACAGGAATTCAGTAAAGTGTCAGGATATAAAATCAATGCACAGAAATCAGTTGCATTTCTCTACACCAACAACAAGACAGAAGAAAGAGAAATTAAGGAGTCCATCCCATTTACAATTGCACCCAAAACTATAAGATACCTAGGAATAAACCTAACCAAAGAGACTAAGAATCTATACTCAGAAAACTATAAAGTACTCATGAAAGAAATGGAGGAAGAAACAAAGAAATGGAAAAATGTTCCATGCTCCTGGATTGGAAGAATAAATATTGTGAAAATGTCTATGCTACCTAAAACAATCTACACATTTAATGCAATTCCTATCAAAATACCATCCATTTTTTTCAAAGAAATGGAACAAAGAATCCTAAAATTTATATGGAACCAGAAAAGACCTCAAATAGCAAAAGGCATATTGAAAAAGAAAGCCAAAGTTGGTGGCATCACAATTCCGGACTTCAAGCTCTATTACAAAGCTGTCATCATCAAGACAGCATGGTACTGGCACAAAAACAGACACATAGATCAATGGAACAGAATAGAGAGCCCAGAAATGGACCCTCAACTCTATGGTCAACTCATCTTCGACAAAGCAGGAAAGAATGTCCAATGGAAAAAAGACAGCCTCTTCAATAAATGGTGTTGGGAAAATTGGACAGCCACATGCAGAAAAATGAAATTGGATCATTTCCTTACACCACACACGAAAATAGACTCAAAATGGATGAAGGACCTCAATGTGAGAAAGGAATCCATCAAAATCCTTGAGGAGAACACAGGCAGCAACCTCTTTGACCTCAGCCGCAGCAACATCTTCCTAGGAACAACGCCAAAGGCAAGGGAAGCAAGGGCAAAAATGAACTATTGGGATTTCATCAAGATCAAAAGCTTTTGCACAGCAAAGGAAACAGTTAACAAAACCAAAAGACAACTGACAGAATGGGAGAAGATACTTGCAAATGACATATCAGATAAAGGGCTAGTGTCCAAAATCTATAAAGAACTTAGCAAACTCAATACCCAAAGAACAAATAATCCAATCAAGAAATGGGCAGAAGACATGAGCAGACATTTCTGCAAAGAAGACATCCAGATGGCCAACAGACACATGAAAAAGTGCTCCATAGCACTCGGCATCAGGGAAATACAAATCAAAACCACAATGTGATACCACCTCACATCAGTCAGAATGGCTAAAATTAACAAGTCAGGAAATGACAGATGCTGGCGAGGATGTGGAGAAAGGGGAACCCTCCTACACTGTTGGTGGGAATGCAAGCTGGTGCAACCCCTCTGGAAAACAGCATGGAGGTTCCTCAAAATGTTGAAAATAGAACTACCCTATGACCCACAATTGCACTGCTGGGTATTTACCGTAAAGATACAAACGTAGTGATCCGAAGGGGCACATGCACCTGAATGTTTATAGCAGCAATGTCTACAATAGCCATGCTATGGAAAGAACCTATATGTCCATCAACAGATGAATGGATAAAGAAGAGGTGGTATATATACACAATGGAATACTATGCGGCCATCAAAAGAAATGAAATCTTGCCATTTGCGTCAACGTGGATGGAACTAGAGGGTATCATGCTTAGCGAAATAAGTCAATCGGAGAAAGACAACTATCATATGATCTCCCTGATATGAGGGAGAGGAGATGCAACATGGCGGGTTTAAGAGGGTAGAAGATTAAATGAAACATGAAGAGATTGGGAAGGAGACAAACCATAAGTGACTCTTAATCTTACAAAACAAACTGAGGGTTGATGGGGGGAGGGGGTTAGGAGAGGGGGGTGGGTTTATGGATATTGGGGAGTGTATGTGCTATGGTGAGTGCTGTGAAGTGTGTAAACCTGGAGATTCACAGACCTGTACCCCTGGGGACAAAAATATATTATATGTTTATAAAAAAATAAAATTTAAAGATACTCTAAAAAATAAATAAATAAATAAATAAATAAATGAAAGTTTGTTGATATTTTCTGGAAAGCAATTATATTCACATGTACTCATTTGCTCATATTATTATAGCCTTCATTCTAGGACTCATTTAGCCTCACTAGTAATGTAAACATTTCTGAGGTTTACATGTAATGCCCCACGTATTGGAGAAAATTCTCCATTTTTGATAGATGGAACTCAACTGATTACTAGAACTCTATGAACTCTGGGAATTTTTCAATGTGCAAATTTTGGTTAATTGTTATTGCTTTGGAAGTTGTTCTTTCCCAGTCTTATGTATTCATCCCCTACAAATGTGTAGATTGGTTTTCAATCACATACTCAAGAAGTCTCTTACTGCAATTTTTTAAGTCCATTTTATGAGCAAGTTCCTTCTTTCATATACTATACTTTCTAATTTTCTGGTCATCTTGATAACCCACACTTCATTATCTCTCTCCTCAACTGAATAAGATTCCTAGACTCTGTTATGGGAACCACCCTCTTGGAATCAGATCTATGTCAAACCCCTAAGAAACAGTATGTCTCTCTTCATCTATTTCTCTTTTCTCATGGACCATGATTTTTTTTTTTCATTGTCTTTTTGTTGTAGTTTATGACAAATGGGTAATTACAGAACATTTTATTTGTTCCTGGTCAGAAAAGAAAGCATCTTCAAGGTGCAATTATGAAATAAAAGGAAAAAAGACAATACAATTTTTCAAAGGATGCCGTATTTAGAATGGAATTTTTATTCAACTATAGAGGCAACAATATAGACTTAAGGAGAAGATTCTGGGTTGTTGTTTTTTTTTTTTTTTTTCAGAAAGTTGTTAGTGATGCATTAATGAAAAGTTGATATTATTAAAGAAGCTGTTACCTAGCATTCCATATAAGGTTGGTTTTACACATGGATTTCTTAACTTAGTATTAGGCAAAAATAGCCCCAAACCAGAGTAAATTTAATTTAGCACAATGCACGTTAGTTTCTAATGAATTGCTCCAACTCCAAAAGTTTACTTTATGCATAATTTTTGAAATTTCCCATGGACACATCAAAAATATTTTACTATTTTATTGATATTAATTATTGTAATTAATATTAATTTTATGTTAATATTTGATATTAATATAGAAATATTGTGCATATTATAAATATTAAATGTTAAAAATATTTGTAGCTATTGTGTTAAATTATCTTCAAAAATTATCATTTTTGAAAGTAATATTAATTAAATATAAACTGACTATAAATTCAAATGTTATATAATAATATTTTGTATTTTAATTATTTTACAATATTGCATACTAAAGTGTTTCTTCTCATGTGCTCCTTATGAAAAAGTAGCTCATTAAATTCTATGAAGAGTTATTAGAAAATCCATATGTTTTCAAGTTGATTAATGATCGTTAGGGTTAATAAAACCCATCAATTATATAAAAATTGATAGCTAATGATAGGAAAAGTCTATGTCCTAAGATGGCTGAACAAGCCAGCAGGGGTGTCCCAGTCCCTGCCCCAGGGCCCCTGTGGGCTCTTCTCTCTGCCCAGCTTCCCATGCATGCCAAAAGTGCCAAGTATGCGGAAGTAGAAGTGTATAAATTACCTCCCTTGTTTATGTTTGGAGCTTAGAACTTTGGGGATCACTCTCCTCTGAGCCTGCCAGCATTAAATATATCTCTTATCCTCCAAATTCTCCGAGTGCCACTTGGTTCTTCCATTGGGTGATCCAATACAGTTTCCGTAACATTTGGTTCCCTGACCAACCATGCTGGTCCATTGTTGCCACCGGTTTTAGGGCAAGGGTGGGGTGGTGACTGAATGAGAAGATACAACTTGCCTAATATTTGGCAGTCTCTCACCTGGTCACCTTGAACCTGCCCACTCCACTGTTCCTGCTGGACTTGGGGAGACTTGGCAGGTGAGGACCTGGTCTCAATGTCACATGACAGTATGGTCTGGGGGCCACAGACCCAGTCAGATCCATCCATTGGGGTGGAAGGGGTGATGGATCACCACCTAAAGACCTCTTAGAGGTCTCATAGGTAGGGATTGGTGGGAGGGAATGTAGTAACTTCTGGAATGGAAGTGTGAGTGGATGTGCAGTCTGACCTGGCTTGTTCAGGTGGACTGAATCTGTGGCTTCACGGGTGGGTACCCGTAAGCTTCCCAGAAACATATGGAATCTGAGTGGGGCCATCTGTGATTTCCATGGTGAACTGCATGTAATCTAGGGCAGCACTGGAATAATTTCGACTCTAAGTCACAATGCTGAGACCCTTAGGTGATGACCCTCACCTAAGCTCCTTTGGGACACAGCCAGATGGGCAACTAATTGGTCTCCTCACCACAAGAGGCACCGCCCTTCCTCCCCTCGCCTCGTCTGTCTCTGCACCACCACACATGAGAACATCACCAAGGGGTCAGGGCAGAGTAAACTTACGGTCCTTGAGATCATGACCAAAATTTCAAGAAGGGGTTTTCAGGAGACTATAGAGTCAAGATTAATCCCAGCAAATTGAGAACCCTGTGTGAATTGGAATGGTTCAACTTTAATATTGGGTGGCCTTCAGAAGGGATGTTGGATGTCCCAGTGGTTCGCTGAGTATGGTGAATCATAACAGGAGAACCAGGACACCCTGACCAGTTCCCATACATTGATTCCTGGCTAGGAATTGCCCAGATCCTTCCATCTCTGGTGCGATTTGCTTACAATAGGTAAGGACAGGTCAGGGTCTTAGTCGCCTCATTCAAGTGGCCCACAGTAGACTGACAAAAGCCCCAGCCGCCACAAATCCTAGCCAGAGATCCTGAAGATGAACCAATCCTGCCCCCTTGGTAGGCACCCCAAGGCCATCTGCACCCGACCTTCTAGTTCCAAACATTCCACTGCCATCAGTCTTCCCACCATCCTCAGGCCCAGAGGATTCACTGGCGCCCCTGGATCCAAAGGATCTACTTTCCCTGGGACCAGCATCCAGGCTGGGCGCAGGCACCTTCCAAATGTCAGTATAAGAGATGCAAGAACCCGAGAGGTGTGGTGAATACAGGACAGTACTACTTGGCCATTCCATGATGTATTATGAACCTTTCTCCACCACCGAACTCCTCACTGGAAACATAACATATCTCCCTACTCTGAGAAAGCACAGGATATGGTAGAGTTCATGGAATCCTCCTTTCAGATGCATTGGCCAGCCTGGGAAGACTGCACAAAAGGCACAAAGGCCCCCCTATAGCTTCTGTCAGACTCAGGATACCAAGTCTCATGGAAGAAAGCACGGATCTGCCAACAACAGGTCTAATACCTCAGTTTCCTCCTCACTCAAGGGGAGAGAGAACTAGGGCTGGAGAGAAAGAAAATCATTATCTCTTTGCCACAACCCCAGACAAAAAGGGGCCTATGAGAATTCCTGGAGGCTGTAGGATTCTGCCACATCTGGATCCCTGAGTTCTTGGCAATAGCAAGACCCCTCTATGATCTCTTAGGGGGACCAGATCAAGCACACCTTGTCTGGACTGAGGAAGCAGAAGCCAACTTCACATAGATAAAGGCTGCCCTGGGGTGGGCTCAAGGTCTGGGCCTACCAGATATAGAATGGTAAACACCTCCTTCATGGCTCAGGCTGCCCCAGACATCAGAAAAAAACAAAACCAACCAAAACAAACCCCTACCCCACCAAAAGAAAAACAAAACAAAACAAACAAAAAGAAAAGCTAAAAACAACAAATCTTCAGAAACTAAAGGGTTTGAAAAAGAAAGTCAATCTCCTTGCCGCCATCCTGAGGGAAAAGAATGATACAAAGGCAGGGAGACCCTGACTACCAAAAGGGAGGAGACCCAGAACCTCCTTAGCAAATGATCAATGTGCCTACTGCAAGGAGAAGGGACATTGGAAGAACAGATGCCCTAACTGGGGAAGGTGCAGAAACCTAGCTGCTACAGGAAAGAACCCCGAGAGGAGGGCATTATAGGCCTGGCAGAAATAGACTCTAAGGGGGACCGGGGTCTCTCCTTCTTCGCCCCAATGAGCCAACAGTCAGAATGAAAGTAGGGGGCCAATCAGTGACTTTTATGGTTGATACTGAAGCCAAGTACTCTGTTGTCACCTCCCCAGTGGCCCCTTTCAGCAAAAGGACTGTGACCATCTTTGGGGCCACCAGGGCAATGGGAAATACAACAGCCTTTTTGCCAGGCTCGTCAGTGTGAGCTCGGGGGCTACCCTGACTAAAAAGTGTTGGTGTGTGATGCCAGACAGGCATGTCTTCATTCCAACAGCAACAAGAGGGCATCTATCTAGTCAAGGAATACCACCAACTCAACCATCTAGGAAAACCTGTATTAGAGGACCTCCTCAAGCAGCACTATTACATCAGCCAGCTGCTAGCACTATGCTGAGAAACCAGTGAGGGATGCATAACCTTTGCTAACAATAATGCTCAATCTGTACCACAACCCCTTCTGGGTGTCCAGAGAATAGGAGCAACACCCTTCGAAGATCTAGAAATAGGCTTCACAGACATGCAGCCAAGCAGGGGGTTCAGGTATCTCCTAGTAATAGTGTGCATATACTCTGGGTGGGTTGAAGACTTCCTAACCAGGACGGAGTGAAGCCAGAAAGTCCTATTGTGGGAAATCGTGTGTTGGTTTGGTCTGCCATTAAGAATCCATAGTGACAGGAGGAGTCAAGATGGCGGAGAAGTAGCAGGCTGAGACTACTTCAGGTAGCGGGAGATCAGCTAAATAGCTTATCTAAAGATTGCAAACACCTACAAATCCAACAGGAGATTGAAGAGAAGAAGAACAGCAATTCTAGAAACAGAAAATCAACCACTTTCTGAAAGGTAGGACTGGCAGAGAAGTGAATCCAAAGCGACTGGAAGATAGACCGTGGGGGGAGTGGCCGGCCCCCGGCGAGCAGCGGAGCAACGGAGCACAAAATCAGGACTTTTAAAAGTCTGTTCCGCTGAGGGACATCACTCCAGAGGCTTAACTGGGGTGAAGCCCAGGCGGGGTCAGCGCAGCCTCAGGTCCGCAGGGTCATGGAAGGATCGGGGGTGTCTGAGTGTCGCAGAGCTTACCGGTATTAGAACAGGGAAGCCGGCTACAGAGACAGAGCCAAGGAGTAAGCTCTAAACTCGGGGTTACCTTGAACCGGTCGCAGGCTCTGTCAGCTCGGAGCGCGGCCGGAGGCCAGGGTGACGGGAGGAATTGGGTGCTGTTCTCTGAGGGCACACTGAGGAGTGGGGCCCCGGGCTCTCGGCTCCTCCGGGCTGGAGACCAGGAGGCCGCCAACTTCATTCCCGTCTTCCAGAACTCTACGGAAAGCGCTCAGGGATAAAAGCTCCCGAAAGCAAACCCAGCAAACCCGAGCGGATTACTCAGCCTGGCCCCGGGTAAGGGCGGTGCAACTCCTCCTGGGGCAAAGACACTTGAGAATCACTACAACAGGCCCCTCCCCCAGAAGATCAATGAGAACCCAGCCAGGACCAAGTTCACCTACCAAGGAGTGCAGTTTCAATACCAAGGAGAGTAGCGGAATTCCAGAGGAGAAGAAAGCAGAGCATGGAACTCATGGCTTTCTCCCCATGATTCTTTAACCTTGCAGTTAATTTAATTTTTTTTTCTTTTTCAATTTTTTTTTCTCTTCTTCTGCTAAATTTTCTTAACTTTTACCATTTTCTTTTTTTTTTTAAAGATTTTATTTATTTACTTGACAGACAGAGATCACAAGTAGGCAGAGAGGCAGGCAGAGAGAGGGGAGTAAGCAGGCTCCCTGCTGAGCAGAGAGCCCGATGCGGGCTCGATCCCAGGACCCTGGGATCATGATCTGAGCCGAAGGTAGAGGCTTGACCCACTGAGCCGCCCAGGCGCCCCCCGTTTTCTTTTTTTAACGTTTTTTAAATAGTTTATCTAATATATATATATATTTTTTTCATTTTTATATTTTTTATCGGCTTTCTTTTTTTAATAGTTTCTTTTTTTTTTTCTTTCTGAACCCCTTTTTATCCCCTTTCTCCCCCCTCACGATTTGGGATCTCTTCTGATTTGGCTAAAGCATATTTTCCTGGGGTTGTTGCCACCCTTTTAGTATTTTACTTGCTCCTTCATATACTCTTATCTGGACAAATGACAAGGCAGAAAAATTCACAACAAAAAAAAGAACAAGAGGCAGTACCAAAGGCTAGGGACCTAATCAATACAGACATTGGTAATATGTCAGATCCAGAGTTCAGAATGACGATTCTCAAGGTTCTAGCCAGGCTTGAAAAAGGCATGGAAGATATTAAAGCAACCCTCTCAGGAGATATAAAAGCCCTTTCTGGAGAAATAAAAGAACTAAAATCTAACCAAGTTGAAATCAAAAAAGCTATTAATGAGGTGCAATCAAAAATGGAGGCTCTCACTGCTAGGATAAATGAGGCAGAAGAAAGAATTAGCGATATAGAAGACCAAATGGCAGAGAATAAAGAAGCTGAGCAAAAGAGGGACAAACAGCTACTGGACCACGAGGGGAGAATTCGAGAGATAAGTGACACCATAAGATGAAACAACATTAGAATAATTGGGATTCCAGAAGAAGAGGAAACAGAGAGGGGAGCAGAAGGTATGTTGGAGAGAATTATTGGAGAGAATTTCCCTAATATGGCAAAGGGAACAAGCATCAAAATCCAGGAGGTTCAGAGAACCCCCCTCAAAATCAATAAGAATAGGTCCACACCCCGTCTCCTAATAGTAAAATTTACAAGTCCTAGTGACAAAAAAAGAACCTGAAAGCAGCCCGGGAAAAGAAGTCTGTAACATACAATGGTAAAAATATTAGATTGGCAGCAGACTTATCCACAGAGACCTGGAAGGCCAGAAAGAGCTGGCTTGATATATTCAGAGCACTAAACGAGAAAAACATGCAGCCAAGAATATTATAACAAGCTAGGCTATCATTGAAAATAGAAGGAGAGATTAAAAGCTTCCAGGACAAACAAAAACTGAAAGAATTTGCAAATACCAAACCAGCTCTACAGGAAATATTGAAAGGGGTCCTCTAAGCAAAGAGAGACCCTAAAAGTAGTAAATTAGAAAGAAACAGAGACAATATACAATAATAGTCACTTTACAGGCAATACAATGGCACTAAATTCATATCTCTCAATACTTACCCTGAATATTAATGGGCTAAATGCCCCTTTCAAAAGACACAGGGTATCAGAATGGATAAAAAAACAAAAACCCATCTATATGTTGCCTACAAGAAACTCATCTTAAACCCGAAGACACCTCCAGGTTTAAAGTGAGGGGGTGGAAAAGAATTTACCATGCTAATGGACATCAGAAGAAAGCAGGAGTGGCAATCCTTATATCAGATCAATTAGATTTTAAGCCAAAGACTATAATAAGAGATGAGGAAGGACACTATATCATACTCAAAGGAACTGTCCAACAAGAAGATCTAACAATTTTAAATATCTATGCCCCTAATATCTCTATGGGAGCAGCCAACTATATAAATGAATTAATAACAAAATCAAAGAAACACATCAACAATAATACAATAATAGTAGGGGACTTTAACACTCCCCTCACTGAAATGGACAGATCATCTAAGCAAAAGATCAACAAGGAAATAAAGGCTTTAAATGACACACTGGACCAGATGGACATCACAGATATATTCAGAACATTTCATCCCAAAGCAACAGAATACACATTCTTCTCTAGTGCACATGGAACATTCTCCAGAATAGATCACATTCTTGGTCCTAAATCAAGTCTCAACCGGTATCAAAAGATTGGGATCATTCCCTGCATATTTTCAGACCACAATGCTCTGAAGCTAGAACTCAATCACAAGAGGAAATTTGGAAAGAACCCAAATACATGGAGACTAAATAGCATCCTTCTAAAGAATGAATGGGTCAACCAGGAAATTAAAGAAGAATTGAAAAAATTCATGGAAACAAATGATAATGAAAACACAACAGTTCAGAATCTGTGGGACACAACAAAGGCAGTCCTGAGAGGAAAATATATAGCGGTACAAGCCTTTCTCAAGAAACAAGAAAGGTCTCAGGTACACAACCTAACCCTACACCTAAAGGAGCTGGAGAAAGAACAAGAAAGAAACCCTAAACCCAGCAAGAGAAGAGAAATCATAAAGATCAGAGCAGAAATCAATGAAATAGAAACCAAAAAAACAATAGAACAAATCAGTGAAACTAGGAGCTTGTTCTTTGAAAGAATTAATAAGATTGATAAACCCCTGGCCAGACATATCAAAAAGAAAAGAGAAAGGACCCAAATAAATAAAATCATGAATGAAAGAGGAGAGATCACAACGAACACCAAAGAAATACAGAAAATTATAAGAACATACTATGAGCAACTCTATGCCAACAAATTTGACATTCTGGAAGAAATGGATGCATTCCTAGAGACATATAAGCTACCACAACTGAACCAGGAAGAAATGGAAAGCCTGAACAGACCCATAACCAGTAAGGAGATTGAAACAGTCATCAAAAATCTCCGAACAAACAAAAGCCCAGGGCCAGACGGCTTCCCGGGGGAATTCTACCAAACATTTAAAGAAGAACTCATTCCTATTCTCCTGAAACTGTTCCAAAAAATAGCAATAGAAGGAAAACTTCCAAACTCATTTTATGAGGCCAGCATCACCTTGATCCCAAAACCAGACAAGGATCCCATCAAAAAAGAGAACTACAGACCAATATCCTTGATGAACACAGATGCAAAAATTCTCCCCAAAATACTAGCCAATAGGATTCAACAGTACATTAAAATGATTATGCACCACGACCAAGTGGGATTTATTCCAGGGCTGCAAGGTTGGTTCAACATCCGCAAATCAATCAATGTGATACAACACATTAATAAAAGAAAGAACAAGAATCATATGATACTCTCCATAGATGCTGAAAAAGCATTTGACAAAGTACAGCATCCTTTCCTGATCAAAACTCTTCAAAGTGTAGGGATAGAGGGCACATACCTCAATATTATCAAAGCCATCTATGAAAAACCCACGGCAAATATCATTCTTAATGGAGAAAAACTGAAAGCTTTTCCGCTAAGGTCAGGAACATGGCAGGGATGTCCGTTATCACCACTGCTATTTAACATAGTACTAGAAGTCCTAGCCTCAGCAATCAGACAATAAAAGGATATTAAAGGCATCCAAATCGGCAAAGAAGAAGTCAAACTATCACTCTTTGCAGATAATATGATACTATATGTGGAAAACCCAAAAGACTCCACTCCAAAACTGCTTGAACTTGTACAAGAATTCAGTAAAGTGTCAGGATATAAAATCAATGCACAGAAATCAGTTGCATTTCTCTACACCAACAACAAGACAGAAGAAAGAGAAATTAAGGAGTCCATCCCATTTACAATTGCACCCAAAACTATAAGATACCTAGGAATAAACCTAACCAAAGAGACTAAGAATCTATACACAGAAAACTATAAAGTACTCATGAAAGAAATTGAGGAAGACACCAAGAAATGGAAAAATGTTCCATGCTCCTGGATTGGAAGAATAAATATTGTGAAAATGTCTATGCTACCTAAAGCAATCTACACATTTAATGCAATTCCTATCAAAGTACCATCCATTTTTTTCAAAGAAATGGAACAAAGAATCCTAAAATTTATATGGAACCAGAAAAGACCTCAAATAGCCAAAGGCATATTGAAAAAGAAAGCCAAAGTTGGTGGCATCACAATTCCGGACTTCAAGCTCTATTACAAAGCTGTCATCATCAAGACAGCATGGTACTGGCACAAAAACAGACACATAGATCAATGGAACAGAATAGAGAGCCCAGAAATAGACCCTCAACTCTATGGTCAACTCATCTTCGACAAAGCAGGAAAGAATGTCCAATGGAAAAAAGACAGCCTCTTCAATAAATGGTGTTGGGAAAATTGGACAGCCACATGCAGAAAAATGAAATTGGATCATTTCCTTACACCACACACGAAAATAGACTCAAAATGGATGAAGGATCTCAATGTGAGAAAGGAATCCATCAAAATCCTTGAGGAGAACACAGGCAGCAACCTCTTCGACCTCAGCCGCAGCAACATCTTCCTAGGAACATCGCCAAAGGCAAGGGAAGCAAGGGCAAAAATGAACTATTGGGATTTCATCAAGATCAAAAGCTTTTGCACAGCAAAGGAAACAGTTAACAAAACCAGAAGACAACTGACAGAATGGGAGAAGATATTTGCAAATGACATATCAGATAAAGGGCTAGTGTCCAAAATCTATAAAGAACTTAGCAAACTCAATACCCAAAGAACAAATAATCCAATCAAGAAATGGGCAGAAGACATGAGCAGACATTTCTGCAAAGAAGACATCCAGATGGCCAACAGACACATGAAAAAGTGCTCCATAGCACTCGGCATCAGGGAAATACAAATCAAAACCACAATGAGATATCACCTCACACCAGTCAGAATGGCTGAAATTAACAAGTCAGGAAATGACAGATGCTGGCGAGGATGCGGAGAAAGGGGAACCCTCCTACACTGTTGGTGGGAATGCAAGCTGGTGCAACCCCTCTGGAAAACAGCATGGAGGTTCCTCAAAATGTTGAAAATAGAACTACCCTATGACCCACAATTGCACTGCTGGGTATTTACCGTAAAGATACAAACGTAGTGATCCGAAGGGGGACGTGCACCTGAATGTTTATAGCAGCAATGTCTACAATAGCCAACCTATGGAAAGAACCTAGATGTCCATCAACAGACGAATGGATAAAGCAGATGTGGTATATATACACAATGGAATACTATACAGCCATCAAAAGAAATGAAATCTTGCCATTTGCTCGACGTGGAAGGAACTAGAGGGTATCATGCTTAGCGGAATAAGTCAATCAGTGAAAGACAACTATCATATGATCTCCCTGATATGAGGGAGAGGAGATGCAACATGGGGGGTTAAGGGGGTAGGAGAAGAATAAATGAAACAAGATGGGATTGGGAGGGAGACAAACCATAAGTGACTCTTAATCTCACAAAACAAACTGAGGGTTGATGGGGGGAGGGGGATTGGGAGGGGGGGTGGGTTATGGATATTGGGGAGGGTATGTGCTATGGTGAGTGCTGTGAAGTGTTTAAACCTGGCGATTCGCAGACCTGTACCCCTGGGGATAAAAATATATGTTTATAAAAAATAAAATAAAATAAAATAAAATAAAATAAAATAAAATAAAATAAGAATCCATAGTGACAATGGACTTCATTTGTACCAGACATTGTACAGGTCTTGACCAAGTCCCTAAACATTACCTGGAGACTCCACACTGCCTACCCACCCCATAGCTTAGGGAAAGTAAAGTGAATGAATCACACACTCAAGGGAACCTTAGCAAAGTTTTTTCGGGAGACTAAACTCCCATGGCCATATCTGCTACCCCTAGCTCTCCTGTGTGCTCACTGAACACCTGGTACACTAGGTTTCTCCCCTTTTGAATTAGCATAAGGACAACCTTCCCAATGCCTATGGAGCCTTCCAGAAAACTTACATCAGGTTGTAGATAAAGAAATAAAGGAGCAGCTTCAGGCTCTGGGGCCACCCTAAATAAATTACAAAGGTACACTATTGAGAGGGTTCCCAATCTCTTTATGGTCTCAGGCACACTCCTTCCAGACAGGGGACTCAGTTTGGGTCAAAGTTTGGAAAAAAGACACCCTCAAACTGCAGTGGACAGGGCCCCACTCTGTTGTTTTAACAACCCTTACTGCCCTCAAGTTCTCAGGTGTCACCCCATGGGTCCACCACTCCAAAATGAAAAGAGCTCATCATTTGGATGAGAAGCCACTCCAGTGGAGAGTCCAGCAAGACCTCACAAATCATGCTCCAGCTCTGCCTTCAACTAAATCAGCAGACTTCTCCCCAGCCACATCAATCCCAATGTGTTAACCTTTTGCCTTAAGAAACCTTGGATCTTCAGCCCTGCTCCAGCCACCCCTGGAAGCTGGCTGGTCCATGCATGACAGAGCTTGAGGAGATTTACATATGTTACCCCTTATTCCTTTCCCCAATCTGTCTCCTGGTGGTTTTCTTTACTGTCGGATTGGCCACTCTTGCTCTCCCCCTAAGACTGAGGTCGAGAACCCTGTCTTTTGTTGGTCCCCTGCTATCTGCTCCTAAACATGGGTCGGCTGGTGGTCAGGTGAATTTTGCCATTATTTCCCTGACCCCAGTCAGTCCTGGTCTTCTGCTACCTGGTATACTGTTCTTCTTCACTGCTTCTAGCTTTCCCTACCCAGCAGAGGGGAAAGGCTCCTGTATTACCATTACTGGCAAAAGGACTTTCCAGCTTATTCCCCCCAATCCCCCACCAGCATCCCCACTGTCTCTTTCCACCTGGGATGGGTGTACACCAAATGTTATCTCCACTTTGATGGATGTCAACTTCTCAATAACTCCCAGGAAACCCACAGATGGTGTTCCTACTGTGGCCATCACTCATGTTACTGGCTGGTAGATATCTACATATGTGGTGGCCCCACACCTCAATAGCCAACAACCTGTCCTCAGTTCTGTTCACAGGCATGGGGATGTGAATCATGGGTTGCTATTCATCCAGGAAGTAGGGGGTCCGCAGGGTGAAGCTTCAAATCTTGCAGTGACATCCAGGTTTCTCTGTCATGCAATGCCATCAATTCTTCCTGTTTCAATGACCACTGTGTTCCTCTCACTGTCTCAGTCCTGGAGCCCAATGACACCTCATGCACCATGGGAATCACTCTTCTCGTGGGCCAGTATCACTACTTGGGGCCCAACACCATGCCTAAGTTTATATTTAAGTCCGTGTTCACCCCAAGGGTGGCAGTCAACCCCCAGAGTCAGACAGAAATGACTCGCCCTGGCATATTCCTGGATCTCCTGTCCACACACAGCAACCATCCATAGCACAACTATTAGAAATGATCAGTACCTCCTACCAAGCCCACAATTACTCAAATCCACTCTTAGGGTCTGGCTGCTGGATCTATATGAAGCCTGGTGCTGTTCAGTACCTAGGTGTCATCCTCACCCATCCACTGTGGCATCTCCCACCTCAGCACGAGGGACCCAGAATGACTCCTTCCTGACTCCAGTACAGCTATCTAGAAATTCCTCCTCTCCAATCATGGACTCCAGTTGGGTCTGTGCACCAAACAATACCTGCCTGGCCTGTGACCACGGTGTATTCATCTGCACCATCCTACAAAACCAGTCATTCTTCCGTGTTAGTCTCTCGCCTGACATTTCAGTCCTCCCTGGCAGCGATGCTCCACTTATATGGAAGCCTCCTAGCTGCCCAGGATGCCCCCCTGCAGTCATCCCTTTTCTTATGAGGCTATTGGCCATGTCAGGTGCTGCCCTTGGTGCTGCCCGCATCGGGGTATCACAGGTTCAGTACCGGCGGCTGACCCAACAACTCACGGCAGATTTTTGCCACCCTCACTCAGTTGGCCCTGGCCCTGCAACACCAGCTCTTTACTAGCTTCAAGTGTTCTCCAAAAAGGCTCCTCCTTAAGTTCCTCCTCACAGTAGTATTTGGTCCCTGTATACTAAATGTCCTTACTAGGTTTATTATTGTTGAAAATGCCAAGATCAGACTCCCATTATTCCTTACTTGCTACCATCCCATAGGAAATGAAGATGATGCCCTCTAGGGGCACACTAGGTGTTTAAAGGGGCATCAAAGGGGAAAATGATAAGGAAAATGTAGATGGGCAACTAAGCAGAGGAGTCTCAGACCCTGCCCCAGGGCTCTTCTAGGTTCTTCTCCTCGCCTCACTTCCTGCATGTGCCAAAAGTGCCAAATATGTTGAAGCAGAAGTGTATAAATTATGCCCCTTGCTTGTGCTCAGGGCTCAGATCTTTTAAGATCACTCTCTTCTGAGCCCACCGGCATTTAAATAAATCTATCCTCCAAGATCTCCAAGTGCCACTTGGTTCTTCCGTCAGGCAATCCAGTTCAGGTTCCATAATACTAATATTAGGCATTTAGAAGAAATATTTGTGCAATATAGGTATGTTAACAAATTATTATATTGCTTAAATTATCTAAATTATTATTTGCATTTTCATTTTGCTTTAGCTATGTAGATTTGATTTTTAATGCAATTCCAGTAATAAAAATGGCATTTTTTTTCATTCTTTTATGTGAGATTATTGACTGAAATGAACTGAATCATTGGGTAAGAGCCTCTTAAAAGATAAAAAATCCAAAGAGAAATTATCTTGAATAGTACAGATTATAAAATTCACTGGGAAAATGTAACAATGATAGTGGCGATTTTAAGGTCATCATAGTCTACTTCTTCCAGAAATTATTTTATTCAAACTTAATTCATTCTTGCTTTTATTGCCATAACAATTAACTTTCTCTGACCTATATTTGTAAACAATATGCTAAGAAATTAATGTACTCTGATAACCATACATTGTTGATTCTATATATTTCAAATAGCTGCATTTAAAAATCCAGCAATTGTATTTTATATATAAAATGTTAAAGAAAAAAGATAAAACGGGCCCAAAATGGTGTTACTTGTGCTAAACCCCATGCCAGCAAACCAAAATTTAATATCCAACCTAATTACAGTTTCAGCCACTTCCAGCAGTGTGACCTTTAACCAGTCAATCTGGAATTACCCGGTCAGCACTAGTGAGGTGATCTGCATGATAGACTCTCACCCTTCACCCAAAGGAAAGTCACCTTGGCTGAAATCATTCTTTCTTTTGTTGATGACTTCTTTGTCTTACCCCCTTGCTGCCTTTAAAAATCTTCTATTTTGTACAGCATCTGGAAGCTCCTTCCTGTTTGCTGGATGTGATGCTTCCTGATTCATGAATCATTGAATAAAGCCAATGAGATCTTTAAATTTACTCAGTTAAATTTTGTTTTTTTTAACAAGAGATAGTTTTCAATAAAGTCATTTATGATTGCAAATGCAAATATAGATTTGTGCTGGTTACATGTATATATGAATACAACTTAAACATATTTGAAAACATATTCAAGAATATGTATTTATGAGAAAGAATAAATTCATTGGCATGTAGGAGTTACATGTTTTATTTACACACACAGAGACACACGCATAGTCACACAAACACACACACAGGCCTAAATTCCTATTTTATATGTTTTTAACACAATAGCCTCAGTTTATTAACAGAAATATCAGAGAATTCTCAAAACACTAAAACTATTTAATTTGAAGTTATAATTAATATGATTTAAATGTTTTAAGGTATTGCTTTTCTTTAAATTATAAGGAGTTGCTCCTAAAGAAGGACACAAACCTGGATCCTAAGTCTTTGTCAGATATGGGCCACTATTTTTTTTTTTTTTCAGATCCTTTCATTAGAACCTCTTTTTCCACTTTGCTTTGCTTTTTAAAAAAATAGTCTCATGGTTCTTATAAGCATAAGTTATTGTATATAATTCATATGTTTATTTTATCTAATTTGAATATTATTCATGAATATTTTTCAAGAGGACATGCATAAAAATAATTAGAATAAAGAAATTTAGCAGCCTCTTTGGAGAACAGTGTGGAGATTCCTCAAGAAATTAAAAATAGAACTTCCCTATGACCCTGCAATTGCACTACTGGGTATTTATCCCAAAGATACAGATGTAGTGAAAAGAAGGGCCATCTGTACCCCAATGTTTATAGCAGCAATGGCCACGGTTGCCAAACTGTGGAAAGAACCAAGATGCCCTTCAACGGACAAATGGATAAGGAAGATGTGGTCCATATACACTATGGAGTATTATGCCTCCATCAGAAAGGATGAATACCCAACTTTTGTAGCAACATGGGCGGGACTGGAAGAGATTATGCTGAGTGAAATAAGTCAAGCAGATAGATTCAATTATCATATGGTTTCACTTATTTGTGGAGTATAACAAATAACATGGAAGACATGGGGAGTTAGGAGAAGGGAGTTGGGGGAAATTGGAAGGGAAGGTGAACAATGAGAGACTATGGACTCTGAAAAACAATCTGAAGGGTTTGAAGAGGTGGGGGGATGGGAGGTTGGGGGAACCAGGTGGTGGGTATTAGAGAGGGCACAGATTGCATGGAGCACTGGGTGTGGTACAAAAACAATGACTACTGTTATGCTGAAAATAAATTTAAAAAAATGATAAAAAAAATAAAGAAATTTAAATGTAATTTGAAAATGAAACAGCTAAAAGAATAATGAAATTTGAACTCCTGAAACAAAGTGTTTACTAATCTGATTATTAGATAATTCTTCAAGCCTCCAAACTTCCCAAATCCAAGAGAGAAAAGAAACTAAAGGCACATAAAATGTTGTGAATGTATAACTCACTTAACTGGTGAATATGAAAACTGATACAACTTTTTGTTAAACAATTTTAAAATGTGTTGGTTTTCAGGGCACCTGGGTGGCTCAGTCAAGTTAACCTCTGCCTTCAGTTCAGGTCATGATCTCAGGGTCCTGGGATCTAGCCCCGCATTGGGCTCTGGGCTCAACGGTGTGCTTCTCCCTCTCTCTCTGGGATCCCTCTTGCTCTCACTCTCTCTCAAATAAATAAATACATACATACATAAATAAAATTTTAAAAATAGATAAAATGTGTTGGTTTTCTATGATAGAGTATTCATATTTTAAAGCTTGACACAATTTGTGGTCTGTGTTAATCCTAATCTGTTGTAAAAGCGTAATAAATTGTGAGAAATAAAGCTGTACTCTAGATTAAGATGTCATTGAGAAATGAAACCATTGGTATTTTAAATTTACAAAATACTAAAATTCTAATACAAAAAAACAGAAGTTAATGGTCTCAGTGTACCACCAATTATTATGTTATATTAAACATTCACACATTTAAGAGAAAGGAAGAAAATACAAATATCCATGCATCAATGTGAGTTGTGGGGAAGCACAATGTTAACTAACATTCTTTTGAAATGACAAAAACAGCTCTGATTGTCCCTATTATATGTTTAAATTAGTATATAAAAATTGTCTGCATATTTCAATAATATCTAAAAGGCCTACTTAAGCACAAAGCAGAGAAACATCACGTACATCCCATCAACTCCTTTGTTCTTTGCTCAGGAAAACTTGCATCACAGTTCTGGGCTGTGTTCAGTCAGGAGAAAGATTACCTTTTTATTTGCCCTAAAACATTATCACTTTGCCATGTGAAGCATGTGTGAGTCTAAAAGGGTAACAGAAGATCTAAGTCTACCTCCCTCTCTGTTCCCTAGAACAGAAATTTTGATTTAAAGCAGTCAGAATCTAAAGAAGATCTAGATAAAGGTTTGCCAATCCAGTTGGGAAGGTAGCAGGGCCTCAGAAAGAAAGAATGAAAGAGGTGTAAGGAACAGAAGTCCTAGAGATGTTAAAGAAGGGAGAGAAAGAAGATACTCAACCTGGAAGAAAAACAAATGTCTGAGAATCAGGACCAAACCGTCCTTCAGTAAGAATCCCACCTTCCAGAAGGATCTGGAGATCCTTGTTTCCCTAAGGAGAAGGTAGTAAATGGCAAAAAAGGAAAATGAAACCTCTTGACCAAGGTAGAACTGATCCACATGATTTGGAAGCTTCCCTTTGAGAAAGGGAAGTGACAAACTCACCGGTGTTACAGTAGCATGATAAAACAATTTCTCTCAGTTGTTCTCAACGAAATAAAGTAGTGTCACACTTGCTTCTTCACATTTCTGGTAACTGTCACTCTGTTTTAGAAATGGTCAATGTGGTTTTAAAATATTAAAATCTTCCTCTTCCTCATGACATAAAGGTAATGAGGTTAAAACAGAAGCACTTTTGATTAAAAGCATATTGCTTCATGTAATAAGTTTAATGGATAGTGTTGACCTTCATATCATAAAATACATCCATGAATCAGCTAAATAATAGGTCATCTGGCAAAAAGAAGTCCTAGTCCAGTTTATAAAGCAGAAACAGCTAGCAAACATGTTTTGATGGCCAGTAAAATACTTCATGGTCTGGAAATAAAACATTTTCTTATTCTATTAAAATGTCAGACTTTATTCACTTGAGTTCATAATAGCAAGTTTCCTACATATGCATATTAATTGTAAAGTATGAACATAAATTAAAAATATTTTTCCAGCAGTTTGGTATAAATTGTTGCTTTCTTGAATGTGTTTGAATTTTAAGGAATAGTTGAAAATAACACCACTTTTGCTAAATTAAGCATTCATAGCTGTTAGAAATTTAAATTGGTTAAAAACCTTCATAAACAAGCTGTAGTTTGGTCTTTTTGGAAAATGAATAGAAGGTATTATCTTTGAAATTCTTCAAAAAATCCACCCTTTATATACAATTTGGCTTTTAATTTTTTAAAAACTCTTATGTAAATTGACTAAATACAAATGAACAAATTTGGATGATGGCTTCTTCCGTATAATTTTATGTGCCAATTTTTCAAATAAAGATTTTCAATTAAAAAAAAAAACAAAAACCTCCTTGTATAAACACAGTTTTTATTGCTTCTGCCTAGAACTACATAATTACTATATATTTTAATTTCCATTGTACTTCATTGATTATGTATGTTCCAAAAGCACAGAAAGATGATCCTATTTTTTTTTTTAAGATTTTATTTATTTATTTATTTGACAGAGAGAGATCACAAAAGCAGAGAGGCAGGCAGAGAGAGGAAGGGAAGCAGGCTCCTTGCCAAGCAGAGCACCCAACTCGGGGCTCGATCCCAAGACCCTAGGATCTTGACCTGAGCCGAAGGCAGAGGCTTTAACCCACTGAGCCACCCAGGTGCCCCCAGAAAGATGATTCTATATTGTAGTTTGTAACAAAATTGAGAAGTAATGAAACCACCTAAGTGTTCATCTATGATGTGTTTTTCCCCATATTTATTTCTTTACTACCTGTAGATTTGCTATGAATTGTGACTATAAAGTAACAGCACTTGTAGAAAATCAATTTGGTAAGTAACACTAAAAAGGAAACAGTCATTACTTTTCTAATCTGAACCAAGTCCAATATATTTAAAACATGTACAAAATTATAAAAAAAATACATACTATAGACCTAACTTAATGATGCTGTTTTACAAGTTTAGACTTGTGTCAACAACATAAATAGATGTTATCTTACCTTCCAAATTTTTTACTTTTCAAAGAGACAAGAATTTGTTATCAGCACCTGGTCTCCAGGCTTGCTGTGTGACTTTGCTGTGAAACCAGATGGTGAAAAACCTAAGCCTAGTCCAATCAGTTATGTCTATCATTATTGCCAGGCTCCGTTTGAAGAAAAGCACCCTAGCTGGGCATCAGCCAGGAGTTCACTGAAGGGAGTATTAATGAGACTGACAGGAAGCAGGAGGTTATTTCTCCAGAGGGTGAAGTGTTACACACTGGTGACCATGAAGAAGTTAGAGGAAAAGACAAATGGGACTGTTCCTTTTCTGGCTGAGAGCATATCTTATTGAGAACAATTCCTGAGGAGAAGTCAAAGTTCTGCTTTGATAAATACTGCTGGGGAAAGGCCTCACTTTGATCTCTGTCTTATTTCAGGAGTAGACATCAAAATACACTTAATAAGCTTTTAGTCTCCCTTTCTGCTGAAAATGGACTCTAGGAATTAAGAATTTGGAAGCCATATATTTTGATATCATTTTTCTAACTTTCATTTCTAGCTCACATTTTATAGATGAAGAACTTGAGGCAGAAGTTTACATAACTTAATCAAATGGCACCTGAATCTAGGAGCAGAGACAGGCCTGAAATTTACTTTATACAGTTTCCAAGCTGAGGTTTTTCTTCCACTATTTTCAGTGTGGTTCCCCTATCATCCATATCAAGTTTCTTGTCATATTGGCATCGATACACACTTTTGCAAGACTGATTCAATGTGGAGTATTTCTGACATATTTATAATACTGAGAATAACTTTAATGGTTTAGATTTTGTTAACTTTATCTTGAAAATGTTGGATGACTTCTTTAAATTCTTTCTTTCCCATTTTTTGGAGGAGTCGATTGGGGAGGGACATCATTACCCATTTTCCTCAATCCAGAGTCCATAGTATTAGTCACTCATGTTCAATGTATAAGTAAAATGAATACAAAATCTTCATTCATCTGGGTCTTGTTTTTACATATATTATCAATCTTATAATTTGTTATAATCATTTTTCTTCTTCAAAAGAAGTGCATTGACTATCAATAAATAGTATTGTTTTTAATACCCCCAAATATAGATAACTTTCAGAGTATCATGTTTTGTCAATGTATTCACATATAAATATAATTTGAATTAAATTAGAAAATGCTATAAAATATAACATCATTGATCAAAATTGACTGAAAGAGCATATTAATTAAAATATGTAGTTGGTTCCAGCTTTTACAGATATATGGAACCTATAGTTAGTTGTATAGTTGTAAGATACACTTACTATAAATCTTGAAATACATTACACTATAAATGTAGAAGTAGTTGATCATGTATTAAATAACTTATTGAATTAAAATGTTCACTTATCTTTATTGTATTTTTAATTTTTTGTGTGTTTTAATTTTCTTAATGAAAAAATTATACTGTAATAAATTACATCCAAAGATATGAAAGAATGACTAAGATAATTTTATCAATATTAATATTTAGTACTTTGCTATATTTCATTTTGAGAGATCATCTTACTTCTAAAAGTAGATTTCTTCTTAACCAATATAATAACTCTATATAAGCATGTAAGTATTAGTAAACCAGGGATTGGTGGTAAAAGGGGAAAAAATGTATTCTCACAATGGGAAGAGGGGAAATTATGTGGAAAAGTATTAAAATTGATTTATATAGCTTTGAAAGAAAACCAGACAAATATTTGGTAGCACTCGAAAACTGAATTTTTCCTAGAACAGATGCTTTATATTCTGGTTTGAAAGGCTTGATTCTTTTTTCTCCTGAGACTTTGATACAAAATGTCTGAAACTTCTATTGTGAGGAAAAAAAAATGAAAATTCACAATAAAAATCATAGAAAATCATAACTTTTAAAGGGGTAAAATTAAATAAAGAGTTTTAATTCAACTAAGATTTTACTTTAAGAAGAGAAATTCTAAATTGTCATATTTATGTTAGATCAAACCTATTTATATAGAATAGTAAATCATTTGGGAGAAATAAGAATAATTCAATACATGTTTAGGAACAAATGGTTCTCAGCATTCTTGAAGTGTTCTTTCCATAAAAGTTTCATTACATGTGTTGCGTCAGAATAGTCTAATTTCCAGAATGTTCTATCGCAAGATGATTTCTGATGAAACATTATTGACTATGGTTAAACTTTAACTCAAATAATAATCTTATGACTGGGGGCGCCTGGGTGGCTCAGTGGGTTAAAGCCTCTGCCTTCGGCTCAGGTCGTGATCCCAGGGTCCTGGGATCGAGCCCCGCATCGGGCTCTCTACTCAGTGGGGAGCCTGCTTCCTCCTTTCTCTCTCTCTCTCTCTCTCTCTCTGCCTGCCTTTCTGCCTACTTGTGATCTCTCTCTCTGTGTCAAATAAAATCTTAAAAAAAATAATAATAATCTTACGACTGTGATTTTCTATAAACATAAATGGATAGGGTTGTAAGATAATTTGTACACTTAATATGTGCTTGGATACTTAAGATTGCTTAACTTCTTTCTCCTTGCAAATCTATAGTTAAGTGCTATTACATGACAATGGCACAGCTCTAAAATACTTAATAGGGAAAATATTGTGGATACTTACTGAAAAAAAAAAGTTGAGTACTACAGAATAATTGTTATGGTTTCCAAGCAAGTACAGCAGTTTGGCACTCAAATAACACTCTTTGTGTGAGGTATATTGTGTCACTGAAGCCAGAGAAACTAGTGATCTTTATAGAAGAAAACTGGCAGAGTTAATGACAATTTCTGTGTCTTATATTTTTATTTATTCACACGTCAGTTTTTATTTATTTTGAATTTGGTGGTTACTACTACCCAGATATTTGGGGATGTTATAGGGTTGAATTGATCATTTTATTAATTATCTCTACCAAACTGTATTCCTTGAAGCAATTTTATTTGAAAGACCAATTATATAATAGACCAGTCCTTCTTTAACTGAGAACTTTAAAAATCAGACATATTATAAAATGCGATAAAGAAAATGTGAAGCCACAGGATAATGATGACATAGCTTTTTTTTTTTTTAAAGAATTTATTTATTTATTTGACGGAGAGAGATCACAAGGAGGCAGACAGGCAGGCTGTCTGTCAGACTGTCTGTCAGACTGTCTGTCAGACAGAGAGAGGAGGAAGCAGGCTCCCTGCTGAGCAGACAGCCTGATGCAAGGCTTGATCCCAGGACTCTGAGATCATGACCTAAGCAGAAGGCAGAGGCTTAACCCACTGAGCCACCCAGGCACCCCTGGCATAGTTTTTATAAATCAGTTAACTTCAATATTTGAAGGAGAAATTTTTTATACTCTAATGTCAATTGATAAGTATGGAAGTAATTATCAAGTTAAATGATGACTATTGGGAAAAATCAGATGAGAATCATTAATGAATGAATAATCTGGAGTGGATTAAATTTTGATGAGTAATAACAGGTATATATTCACAAAGTACCACCCCCAACATATGTTTTAATTACAAGAGGAAAAAAATAACTCTAGAAAATTGGCATAAATTACATTAACTATGTAATCAAATTAAACCAATATCATGGGTCTCCTAATATAATACAATGGAAAGAATATCACAATATTACATTATATGCTTGCTCTCAAATACATAACTTTAATATAATTATGAGGGAATGCCAGACAGATTCACATCATGGAACACCTAATGAGACAATGCTGCAACTATTTAAAAAAGATTAAGGTCAATGAAGACAATAAAAGACCGTGATCTTTTGTAGATCAGAATACAATAAAGAGGTGAAACATGAAAACTAGATGCAACATGTTATAGAGGATTGTTTGATACAGGTTTAGCTTAGTTTTCTTTCTTTTTGCTACATAAGACATTAGTAGAGCAATTGAGAGATATAAAAAATAGTCTGTAGAATAGATAATAGTTTTAGATGAATGTTAATATTGATAAGTTTTTATTTTCACTTTGATAAGTACAACATGGTCATATAAGCAAATGTCTTCATTCTTAAGAAATACAACTGGAAATATTTAGACACATAGGGACCATCTGGATACAAGGTTTACTAGGGTACCTCAAACATAATGTGATTGTAATCCCATAATTGATTGAGATTAATTTTTGAAAATTTTGGGGTCTCAAAAAGAAATTTTGCCTTTACTACTACCTCATGATAATACCACTTCTGTCTCCTTTCAACATCCATGGCATAATCTGAAATAGTTATTTTGTTTCTCCCATTTTCCTCAAGCAACACTAATTCTGAAACTTCCCTCAGGCTCACCCTATATTTTGCTAAAGAAATTTAATTCCTAGCTCTAACTGAATTGCAGTTATCACTTTTGTTACTCAACAGTTATATTCGTGTTTTTGTTCTTTTAGGATATTTTCAAGGCCATGAAGTTACACTTCTTCATTTCCTCATATTTGTAAATATACCATATTTAGTTTTATTAACTATTTTGATTTTACTACTTGTGAATGGTTGTCAAGACTGAGAGAGGCCTGAGATTTTATAACACTTTTTAGTTTATAAAGTAGCCTTCTACCAATTTGTGGATGCTGGTAAAAGACTCAAGATTCCTGTCTCAGAGACAAAGAAGTTTATTATGTACAGCAAAAACAATAGTTACAGTATCAAATTTTTTCTTAGTTCCATAGTAACATTTTCTACAGGGCTGAATGAAGAAGGATAGATGAAATCTAAGCAAGAAGAAGATTGCATTAAGAGGGAGAGAGAAATTTTGAGCTTAATGATCCCAACTTTTTAATAATGTGCAGTGAACATGCCTGCTGTTCTCACTAGAGGAAAACAATGTCTCTGTTTTCCAAGGATGTAATCAAAACTATACTTTTTCTAAAAGAAGATGCTCATGGTCTCCTTCCAAGGTTATTTGTGATACAAGCATCCTTGAGAAGAGAGCCTTGAATAAAGACAACCAATGACTCTTCTCATAAGTCTTGTAGAAACATGAAAGACTCATGAAGAATTATCTCCCAAGAACATCCACCTTTAACTTTTTTCACCTTCCTGGCTTCTGATGAATTTCTCTGAATATGTCATTTTATTGCTGTCTCTGATTAGTCTGATGGATGTTGGCTGTCACCCAATCTACCCAACTTGCTTCACAGAATTTACTTAAGGTTATTGTTACTGATATTTCAAGGAGAGGGATGAGGTTCAATAATGTCTTCTAAATTTCCATACATGACCCCCATAAATCCTATAGGCCAACAAGGTCTACCCCAAAAATCCAGGTGATTTCTCCCTAAGTTTCCATATTGACCCCTCTTCTTGCCCTGATACATTAATTCAAGTATAGTCAGATGTGTTTACAGTAGCAGACTATGTTTTGTTCCCAATAAGAAAATGTAAACTCTTTATATTGTCCATAAAAATCAAAGAGAAATGAGGCTGAATGAATGATTTTTTTAAAAAAGATTTCATTTATTCACTTGACAGAGAGAGAGAGAGAGAGAGAGAGAGAGAGGTCACAATGAGGCAGAAAGGCAGGCAAGAGAGAGGGAGAAGCAGACTCCTCTCCAAGCAGAGAGCCCAATGTGGGACTCAATCCCAGGACCCCAAGATCATGACCTGAACCAAAGGCAGACACTCAACCCATTGAGCCACCCAGGTGCTCCTGAATGAATGGTTTTTAAGACAAAAGTTGTAGTATTGAATAATTAACCCAATCTTAGTTGTTAGTCTGTCATAAATTCATTGATGTTGTTAGAAGACATAAAACTACTACTGGGTCATAGACAAAGTCCACTTTATTACTCACAGCAAGTTGAATAGCCAGAATAGCAATGTTTATATTGGTTCCCTCAACCCCAGTTCCACACGATGATATAAAAAGGGAGAGGAAACTACCTGCACACAAACTAGATTATATCACAAAATCCTGAGAATGGGGAACCCAAATATTTTACCATGGATAGAAAACATGCCTGCCCTTTAAGAAATAATCTCTATTTACTGGACTATAAGTATGTCTGCCTTATGCCTCTGAGGAGGTAACCATCTTTATTTCTTGTTAAGACTGTTCAGAATACACATACCTTTGAAAGGATGGTCCAGTTAAAGGACCTTTAAACGATGGCCAGAAAAAGGCCCAGAAGGCATGATTATTACCATTACAACAAGAAAAAAAGGTAAAAATTCTAATTAATCAGTGGTTTCTCTTGGATCTGTTGGAGAACTGAAGTCACAAAGAAAACTGTCATTCTGAAATCTGGAGAAAAATGTGAAAACAGAGAATTACATTCAAGGTAACCTTGTCTAGAGTATAATCTACTGAAGCTATAAACGGGACCACAGAAACAAAAAAACTGATGAATCACTGCCAGCAAAATGTGGACAAGCTTGGGAGGAAGCGATTCCATGGGGCCTCACTCTTAGAGGGCAACAGTGCTTTTTTGGCTTTAGCCCTAGGGAAAACACCAGTTTCTCCTTGTAAGGAGATAAATAAAAACCGATGTTTCCAGTGAAAGGATGGGGAAATATTAAGTCAAAGTAGATTAATTAAAGACAAAGTAGACTTTGGAGCAAGAATTGTCAGAAATAAGGAAAGGCATTCCATAATCATAAAGTTATTATGTGTCCAAGAAGACATAACAATCCTTAATGTGTGTGTACTTAATAATTGCACCAACATATACATGGTATATTCTCCAGTGTATAAGCAAAAGCTTCCTTTTCCTCTGATTTTATATTTGTCATTTGGGGTGACTTCTAGTGTAGTAACACCATTGGCCTCTCCCTGCTTTTTCAGCTTTGCTGAGGGAAATACAAGTGATTTATCTGAATGGTAAATTTTTTAAAAGTTCTGGGGAAAATATTTGTTGTTACTGTTATTAGATATGCCTTCTGCAGAGCAGTTGTATTTTGATCTGCTCCTGCTATGTGATGAATGACTTTCTTCTTTGATATCTTGTAGTTATACAACTGAGCAAGTGATACTGTGTAGAAATCTCTTTACCTTCAGAGATAAAGTATTAGCAGAGTAACAATCCCATTTATCAAATCTCTATTTTTTAAAGATCATTTATTTATTTATTTAAGAAAGAGAGAGAGCAAGCATGTGCGGGGGTTGGGGTAGAGGCAGAGGGAGAAACAGGTTTCCTGCGAGCAGGGAGCCTGACACGGGGTTTGATCCCAGGACCCCAAGATCATGACCTGAACTGAAAGGCAGACACTTAACCGACTGAGCAATCCAGGTATACCACAATCTCTATTTTCCTCTTTAGTTTCGAATCATTCTGACTGGCAGAGGGTGAGAAAGTTTTTGGTTTGCATTTTCTTTTTATTTATTTTATTTTTATTTTTATTTTTTTAAGATTTTATTTATTTATTTGACAGACAGAGATCACAAGTAGGCGGAGAGGCAGGCAGAGAGAGAGAGGAGGAAGCAGGCTCCCTGCAGAGCAGAGAGCCCGACTGCATTTTCTTTTTAAAGATTTTATTATTTATTTGACAGACAGAGATCACAAGTAGGCAGAGGCAGAGAGAGAGAGGAGGAAGCAGGCTCCCTGCTGAGCAGAGAGCCCGATGTGGGGCTTGATCCCAGGACCCTGGGATCATGACCTGAGCCAAAGGCAGAGGCTTTAGCCAACTGAGCCACCCAGGCGCCCCAGTTTGCATTTTTTTGGTAGTAATTCCCCATAATTTCAACATGTTGCACAATGTTTCTACTTTTTTAAAAATTACATTTACCTTTATTTCATACATTCCTTGTAATTTTTATACTGTCCATGGATATTTTTCAATAAATATTTATTGAGTTGTAATCAGAATAGACATATATCTCTGGTATAGAGCTTTTGAGTTATGAGGGAGAAAGGAATAATCAAATAATCACACCAAAATATTTATTTGTAATTGTGATGATTACTGAAACAAAAAAGAACAGGGTACTCTGATAACTTATACGAGAGAAATCTTGTATGGATTAGGTGAATGTGGGTCATGAATTCTTCTTCAATAAAGTGACTTTTTGACCAGAAATCTAAAGAATGAATAGGAGCTAATTATTGTTTTTGAAGTAACAAATAATATACACATTCCTACTTCTTTTGATCCAGACAATATTTTTTTCTTGATATAGCCCAGAGATTGGCAAACATTTTTGGTTAAAACCTGGACAACAAATATTTTTAGGTTTGTGAGTATATGGTTTCAGTTACAACTACTCGTCTATATTGTAGCATGAAAGTAGTCATACATTGTGTAAACGAATGCGCATGGCTAGGTTTAAAACTCAATTTAGACCCAAAAACACCTCCAGATTTAAAGTGTGGGGATAGAAAACAATTTGCCATGTTAAGGGACATCAAAAGAAAGCTGGGGTGGCAATCCTTATATCAGATCAATTAGATTTTAGCCTAAGACTATAATAAGAGATGAGGAAGGACACTATATCAAACTTAAAGGGCCTGTCCAACAAGAAGATCTAAAAATTTTAAATATCTATGCCCCTAACATGGGAGCAGCCAATTATATAAACCAATTAATAACAAAATCAAAGAAACACATCAACCATAATACAATAGTAGTGGGGGACTTTAACACTCCCCTCACTGAAATGGACAGATCATCCAAGCAAAAGATCAACAAGGATAAAGTCTTTAAATAACACACTGGATCACATGGACATCACAGGTATATTCAGTGCATTCCATCCCAAAACTACAGAATACACATTCTTCTCTAGTGCACATGGAACATTCTCCAGAATAGATCACATCCTGGGTCACAAATCAGGTCTCAACCGGTACCAAAAGATTGGGATCATCCCCAGAATATTTTCAGACCACAATGCTCTAAAGCTAGAATTCAACCACAAGAGGAAAGTTGGAAAGAACTCCAATATATGAAGGTTAAAGAGCATCATACTACAAAATGAATAGGTCAACCATGAAATTAAAGAACAATTGAAAAAAATCATGGATATAAATGAAAATGAAAACACAACTGTTCAAAACCCTATTTATTTATTTATTTATTTTTAAAGATTTTATTTATTTATTTGACACAGAGAGAGATCACAAGTAGGCAAAGAGGCAGGCAGAGAGAGAGGGGGAAGCAGGCTCCCTGCTGAGCAGGGAGGCCCAATGCGGGGCTCGATCCCAGGACCCTGAGATCATGACCTGAGCCAAAGGCAGAGGCCTAACCCACTGAGCCACCCAGGCGCCCCTCAAAAACCTATTTAGAAAAAACAGGTGATGAGCTGATCCCTGGCCAAGCCTAATAATATATTACATTGTTTATTTTTACTTAAGTTCTTATAAAAATATCTTTAAATTCTTTTAAATAAGGAATTTACAACCTGTTTTTAAATTGTTTTTTCACCTAATTAAAGGAGTGTACATTTGTAACTACACTTGAATTGCACTTGTTTAATTCAATCTACCACATGCATTTTCAAACTTTTTAATGTATGTATCAATTTTTTCTTCCAGATGTATTATTCGCAAGAGCAAAATCATGTTCAGTGTCTTTATAACAGTTATTGATTATAAATATCAATGAAGGATACTATCAAGAAAATTGTTTTCCTAAGTATGTTCCATGAACTATAGATCCTATGAGATGCTAGCCAAAGAAGCATCTTAAATAAATTTAGAAATCACTATGTGTCATATTGGTTCCCAAATGCCAAACAGTAACGTTTTCTCATATGCAGACCAAAATGAGAAAAAATGAGGAATATGGGGTTAGTTTTGACAAATATAAATATATTTTATTTACTTATTTTTAACGATTTTATTTATTTATTTGAGAGAGAGAGAGTGCCCATGCATAAGCAAGGGGAGGAGCAGAGGAGGAAAGAGAGGGAGAGGAAAAGAATCTCAAGCAGACTCTGTACTGAGTGCAGAGACCCATGCGGGACTTGATCTTAATGACCTGAGATCATGACCTGAGCAGAAACAAAGAGTCAGACCCTTAACTGACTGAGCCACCCAGGCACCCCCAAAATATATGTATTTTAAAACTTAGGTTGAAGTTTTAGCTTTCATATATTTCAGGGAAAAATGTATCTCCTTTAAGGGAATAATGGTAATAGTAGGTTATTTCATTATATTATTCTAGAGATTAAATATTTTACAACTCACAAATAAACTTTAATTTCTGTTCACTATCCACATCTCTCACATTATCTGATCCACTGAGGAATACAGATAGAAGCTTGGGGATTGTGTTGTATTTGTCAGTGCTTTTAATACACTGACATTTAACCAATCAAGGCCTAAAATTTGAAATATTTTGGCTCAGATAGATACTCTTTTATTAACCACTCTCTTTGTGCCTGAATTCCTCTTTAACTATGCTTGCTCTGTTCTTTCAGTTTGAAGATGATTCTCCTTATACCCTAGGCTATAGACTTCCCTTTGAAAAGTTCAGTTTGAAAAGTGAAAAGGACACTATAGGTATCCTATAGGTATTTGTTGATGAGAAAAAATTAACCTGTAAACAGTCTGTTATCTTTTTCATTCACAGAAGAAAAAATATGCTGAAATACTTTGAGTGTTTTCTGACATGTTTGCGCTGTCATGCTAATGTGTTTGCTTTAAGAGTCTCTTATTTTTCATTATTTAATTGATTATCAGATTCTTCTTTGTGACATGTTAATGAAATCAGAGTAACCCAGAACAACAACAACAAAAATACTGATTCAAGACATTGCTTTATTATCTTTTATGAAATTGAGTCTTGGACTCAAACAATAGAAAATAATCCAAATTGCTGTTGTCCAAGTCACCATTTGATCTACTAGTATCGTATGGGCATTTAACCTTCCTTTCTCTTTTGCAGCTATTGATAAAATTTCATTTCAGTATAGTCTTCTCACCCCCAGGAGTTTTTAACAATGTTCATCCACAAAGTGGGGGGTAGAATGAGTTGAAGGCTAATTTCTGGAAACCTATGAACATTTTTCCTAGCTTGAATCAATTGTTCTGACTCTCACAGTGATGAAGTGTGAGAAATGAATACATTGATTACTTAATGGTCTCTCAACTTTCAAATATTTTATTCAGGCAAGCAGTTTCATACTTTTAATTTTCTTATGTAGGACAATCTCTTAATATTGAAATTCATTTATTCATAAATGGATTGTATTCCTTTCAAAAAAATATATATATTTGAACCTTCGTTACAAATTTTTCCTTGCAAGGAAAATTTTGCTAGCAAAATTAAGTCAAGCTGAATCATGGATAACATAAATGAGTGTAAGATCAGCAAGGGCAGAAGCAATCTTCATAATGGGCTGGAAGTTATAGCCCATGGGAGATGAGATGGCCAAAAAATGAACTAAAGTTTAAAGCTGATACAAAGGTAGCCAGTGTGAGCCTAAAGGGCTTAGTGGATAATGTTCTCATTAAATGATTGCTTCCAACTTTCTGGTTGACTGGAAGTAAAAGGAAAAGGAAAGCATATATCAGTGTTTACCCAGTTGTTCAAACAACTATGTGAAATAAAGTAACTTTGCATTTACTTTACTCAAAATAAAATAATAACAATGTTTGAGAAAACTTTTTCTAGAGCTAGAAAAATTTAGAAAAAAGTTCTTGGACATTTTAAATGAATTTTTCTACTTATTGAAAGCAATATATTTTCTTTAATTAAATCATAATAATTTAGTTTATCTATAGATAACTATGATTTTGGTATCATACCTTTATTTTCTGTAAATTATGGTTTTTAATATCTTAAGCCTTTCCAGAATATAAAATCCATAGTAGTTTATTTTAATAATCACAACATGGTTTTTACAAAACTTTGGGAAAATAACCTTTTTGATACACATTTAACTCAAGTAAGTTGTCCATGATATCCTCTCTGATGGCAATGATGAGCTATCACTTAAAGGGTAGACTCCCAGGTAAGCCTACCAACCCCCAACAATTTTCCATGTTAATGAGAAATAGATTTTGATTTTGTTTATTCACTGATATTTTGGGATTGTTTTTACTGCAGCTAAAATTAGTCTTATCTGAATATTATAGTGCCATATTACCCCTGGAAAGGGACAGTTTTCATATCATCCAATGGAAGTGATGAAGTTTATATATCTATCTCCTTTTCTTTCCAGTTTAGGCTTATTAAAACTTATTAAAAGAAATGGTGAACCACACAAGGAAGTGAAAACACTGTCATCTATCCCCTACTTTCTTTAATCATCTCAGGATGTAAAAGAAATGACTGATAGGGAAATTACTTGAAGACTAATTTTCTTTTAAAATAAGTCTACTAATACGTATATATTTGTGAATCTGCTTTGGAAGAGCTAAAGTTTAAAAGGTCAGTCTCATCTTGTTTTAATTTTTTTTTTCCAGAACAGAATATAACAGTTTAATATAATTTTATCAGCTTAATACCTGTGGTATCGTTGAGTTCTTTGTTCTAGCTATGTGTTTTATACTATGCAACCTTAGACTACATAATATATGTATGTAATAGTAAAGGGTCTTATTGGTCATCAGTCCCTAAGAGGCAACTCTTGTGGGGAAGGCACTCAGTTATTCTAGAAGTGGGGTCAGGAAATTCTTCTGCATAGCTTATGTGCAGGGTATATGGGGTATCTGAAAATCATTAGAAATTGAAGCTTTGGTTAATACTATATGACCAAGAGTGGGAGCTACTAAGAATAACTTGCCAAAGAAAGAAAAATATCCCTGGGATGTGACAAGGAAATTTCAAGACCTACAAGGAAAATTCAAGAATCTACATTGATTACGGTGTGTGATTCTGTAGAGGAAGAAAAATCTCTTAAAAATTACTGAAATCAGGGGTGCTGGGTGGCTCAGTGGGTTGGGCCTCAGTCTTCTGCTTGCATCATGGTCTGGGGGTCCTGGGATTGAGCCCCTCATTGGGCTCTCTGCTCTCTGGGGAGCCTGCCTCCCCGCCTCTCTCTGCCTGCATCTCTGCCTACTTGTGATCTCGCTCTCTGTTAAATAAATAAATAAAATCTTATAAAAAAATTACTGAAATCATTATACATATATTTGTCTAAATCCATAGCATGTTCAAGAGGAAAAGTGAACCCCAAGGTAAATTATGGACTTTGGGTGATTTTGATGTGTCCATGTTTGTTTATCCATGGGAGAAAAAAAAGTACATTCTGGTGAGTGATGTTGATAATGGGAGAGGCTATACATATGTGGTGGCAGAGAGTATATGGGAAATCTCTGTAATTCCTTCTTCGTTTTGTTGTAAACCTAAAACTGCTCTAAAAGAATAAAATCTTTTAAAAAATAACTGATAGATCTTATAGTTCACATGCAATTACAGTGGCTCTAGAAAAGCTATATCCAATACAAATTTTCTTAATGGTAGTTTCCATAGATGTTAAGACAAATATATAGTTAAAATATTTATCTACACTGATTTTTTTATACTGTTCAATCTTCTTTTTATACCTTTGATCCTTAAGCAAATCAGGACAGTAAAGGAAACAAAGATGTTTAAGAATGACCTATGTTGGGGAAACATTAAAAACAAAATATTCCCCAACCAAGAAACTTCTCCATAATGGTAGTAGACAGAGAAAACAGTTTTACTGAAAAACCATTAAACCAGAATGTGACACGCATTGCAGGCAATCCACTAAGCTATGGCAAAGACAGAAAGAAATCTTACCCTTTTATATAGCATAGGAGAGCAAGACCATTTACACACATATTCTCAAGATAAACAATAACCAGTCTTCATGTAAGAGGATTTGACAGTACCATTTGTCACAGGGATTCATCCGAGATTCACCTGGTAAAAGGGATTATGCTCTGTGTTGGCTAACTGGTTTCGTACCTAGGAGAAACAAATTTCTGGTATCTTTAAGATAGGAGATAGTTTTGCAATCTGGAACAAAGTGCCCCTTAAAGTTAGGTTTCTACCTAATCAGAGAAACTTGGAGTTAGGGATGCCATCTTCCTTGATGCTTACATTTCTGTGAGATGGTTCCTGAGTCCTTGGGAAGGCATTCCTGGCTCATAAAGCTGAAAAAAGATCTTTGTAGTTTTCAAAAGGACTTATATACATTTCAAAGAGAGAAGTGCTTTCAATTACAAATATTCTAATTCTTACCTTACTTTCAACAAGGTAATAAAGACACTTATTTTTAATTTGTATTTGTCCTTACATCTGAAATATAACATTGAATGAGATATCTAAACTTGCCAGATTTCCCTTTGCTTTGGTTGCAATTCTGTTCAAAATAAAAAATAAATTCCACAGAATTACCAACAAAATTAGTTCAATTTCTTTCATTGCTACATAAATGGGTATTTAAAAAAATTATATATGTTGTGAACATTACTTAGGTTGTCTCTAATATATTTATTTTTCCCCACACCCCCCCTTTTTTTAGTACATAGAGACTATATCTTAGGATATAAAGAAATTTCTTCTACTAAAATAAATCCATAAGGATTATGTCATACAACCTTTAGAAGACAGAACCAAAATAAAGGAAACAACCATTCACTGACATGATATATTCACAAAAGATTATTTCCAGAGAAATTATCTTAATTAAATGATGACATTCTTAGATATTTAAAAATATGGCATAATTCAATATCTGTGCATTTGATTATGTTCTTATTTCTGAACTTATTCACTACAATAGTATAATGAGGAGTTATGTCAACATGGCTTTCCATATAAATTCTGTAAAGGATTATTTTATTGAAAACTTAAGTTTTTATAAAGCAAGTCATACAAATGACTCTAAGAGCTTTAACTGTCCTGAGGAGTGCCTGTCAAATGTCATTGTGTTCATTGAATATTTGCTCTGTCAAAGCAAGCTATAATTTCTAATCAGGGATTTTCTTCATGCTCAAAATCTTTTCTATTCATGTTTTAAGTGTGTGCTGTGTTTAAATTGAAAACTATCTAACAAAATCTTTCTCCCTTCTTTCAAAAAAGTTCTTGTTCCCAGAACTTATTTACAAACATCCCAATATTTGTAATTCATTATTCATCTAAAGAAATATTACATAATTAATAAAATAAATTCTAATATTTATGACCTATCACAATAAAACAGCTTTTATAGTCTGAGAGATTTGGGACATATTCAGTTCTCATTATATTAATTTTAAAACTTAGTGCTATAAGATGCATAGGTAATTTGAGGATAGAGTACTCAATGTTCACCTCATCAGAAAAAATAAAAGAAAGTCTAGGGAAACCTCAATAGAAAATATGTATTTTTACAGTTATGGGGTGATTTCCTTTGTCAAAGGAGATTCACAAAGATTTTGACGTTAGAGAGAGCAAGCCTCAAATGGGACCATTTGTGCCAAACCTTGTCACCATATCATGACTTAATACCAAATTGCAGTTTCAGCCTCTCCCATGAGTCTAATATTAACCAATCAGTCTGGAATTTCTTGGTTAGCACTAGTGAAGTAATCTGCCTGTTAGGCCCTTCATTTTACCCTAAGAAAGGTGACCTTGCCTGAGGATGGCAAGGTGACCTTGCCACTCCTTGCTGGGAATTTCCTTGTCCTGCCTCCTTCTGCCTAATAAAGTCCTCCATTTTGTGTGGCTGCTCAGAGCTCCTTTTCGATCTGCTAGATGCGATGTTGCCTGAATTAGGAATCTTTGAAGAAAGACAATATGATCTTTCACATTTATTCAGTTGAATTTTGTTGTTTAATACACTACTTGAATGACTGATGTGAACGAAGTCAAAACCACCTTAGGCTACTCCTTTGTTGGCATAAGTTTAAAAAGCAGGCATATAATGAGCCCTTCAAGATAGCTGAGTAGTCCGTATTGACTCTCAAGCAAGGAAGAAATTCAGGGTTTGAATGAACAGTGACAGCTATTGTAAGTGATATTTCCCAATATTTTCAAAACATAGCAAAGATAAACTTAAAACTTATTAAATGATTAAATAGTAGCAACTTCAAAATTCATTGTAATGAAAATTAACTTCTTTTAAACTTAGTTCAGTTAGTTAATATTAGTACACACCAGTGATTTGTTGAATTTTTATTACCCGCTACCTCTCTTTTTTTCCCCTTTCTTTTAGCAAGAGAATCACTTCTCAGGCTAGTAACTATTTTTCTATAGGTAAATTAGAGGGTTGCAAGGGGACATTTCTCTTCTCTGTTTTACTTCTAAACTTGTAGTTTTTGTTGCCTATGATTTGGTTTGTAGTGGTTTTTACATGACTAACAGTTAACTGGTGCTGGAATCTACATCACAAATTCCCCACAGACTCAAGCCCGTGGGTTTATCTCAACGTATATTTTTACATAATCACTCATGGGTTGGTTGGTTGGTTTGTTTTTCTTGGCTATCAATTTTATTTTCTTGTCTTCTGTGTACGATTGTTACTTTCAATGTTTGTGGTTTTCCTAATTTGCACCTTTATTAATACTTATTAAATGGTAACAATTCATTTAACTATTTACATATCATGTAAGTAGTGTTAAATTATTTAAACAAGGAGGCCATTGAACTGAAGTGGCTCTAATGTAGTGGTAGCTTACACAAGCAAACCAAAATCTATGACTGTAAATTTCTCAAGACTATGAAATCAAAATTAAGGACAACAAATCACAAACAGCCAACTAGGCTTTAAAATGTAGCCAATGAATGAATTATCAAATAAATGCTCAATTTACTTTCTAGTAGCCATTTTGGTTCTCAAGAACTATTGTTCCTCCACAATGTTATAAAGGATTTTAACTTGGATAACCTAATAGGAAAAATGGTATTGTAAAATAAAACTCTAAACAATTACAAAGGTAGATCATTCTCAAATATTTTAATAATAGTGAAGTATACTTTTTTAATAGCCTGAAGGAAAATTAAAAAGAATGAGTTTTTTTTTAAAGATTTTATTTATTTATTTGGCAGACAGAGAAAGATCACAAGTAGGCAGAGAGGCAGACAGAGAGAGAGGAGGGGAAGCAGACTCTCTGCCAAGCAGAGACCCCAATGTGGGGCTTGATCCCAGGACCCTGAGATCATGACCTGAGCCAAAGGCAGAGACTTAACCCACTGAGCCACCCAGGCACCCCTCTGTTAAGTCTTACAGGCTAAGCAAACTGCATGTGTTATTGCAGTTAACACTCTGATTTGGGTATCAATGAGGAAACTAATACTTTAAAAATTTGGGCAAATTTTGCAAGTTCTTTTAGAGAGATAAAAAGGAATAGTTAAAGTACTATATATGTACTCTTCCAAATGTGTTGGATACCTTTGTTCTAAAGACAATGGATTGTTTCACTGTTTCATTTTCTCTATATGGTAGATATTTTAAAACAATTTTTTTTTTTTTTTAAATGAGCAGTTTCATGTGTCTGGCAGCCTGCAGCCTGTTTTTTTTTCCTACTGAACCGTGAACTCATTCCCTAATAGCTGTTGAGGAGAGATATTTGAGGAAGTATAGATCTTCTATTAAGTCTTTCATGGGCCCAAACTTTCCCATTTATCAAATCATTTACTTCCTAAATTACAGAAAATTCATACTAAGACATTCTGCCCCACCCTTACATCTACACTACTAACTATGAGAATCTGTTTAATCATTGTTTTCCAGGTTCTGCTCACACCTTACCCCATTCTCCAATTTCCTCCTCTACTACTCTTCCCTCCAATTTCCTCCTCTACTACTCTTCCTCTAACTATGCCTGCTAAAACACTTCCTCATGGATCTTTATAAGCCTGGCAGTTTCTCAATATTCAGAGCCCTATTCAAATATCATCTACTCAGAACTGTCCCCTGACTAATTCACCTAGTGTGTACCTTCTAGGCTCTATTAAGTTACAGTATCTAGTTTTTGTTTTTTTTTTTTTTTTTCAAAAACTTTGCTTTTTTATGTTGTACTTCTGAACAGATTGTTGGTTTCTAGATAGTGGGAAATTTGTCCATCTTACTTGTTTTAAAATCAATTTCTGGCACACTGTAAGTGCTTAATAAACAGTTGCTGATTGAATGAGTAGCTTCTATGCCAATACAGAACTTATGACATGTGACCTCTTTCCAGGCTGCAATAGACTTGTATAAAGGAAGCATCAGACACTGTTTCCTAAATAATCATAATTAATTTGAGGAATACACACACACACACGTGCATGCAAACACATACATGCATTCCCAACTTGACATCTTGAGTCTATGAAATAATTTCCGTTTGATGCAGAAGGGAAATACTCTATCTTCCTTCTTTTTGGAGACTGCCTCAATAAAGCATTTACCCTCATCCAGAAACTGGAATATAATGGGGGCTATATTCCTTGATAGTCACATTTCAAAGAGATGCCTCCCAGGTCCTTGAAAAATACATTTTGGGTTGTAAAACTGGCAAAGGCTTTTTAAAAGATTTAAACCTTAAAAGGACAGGGAAAGAACTTAAAAGTTTTCTCAAGTAAATGCCCTAAGAAAAGGCAGATAGGGGCTTAGAGTCAGAAGACAGTCTAAAATTTTGTCAAGCTGAGGAAAATATTATAGTCACCTTGGTCAACAGACATAAACAACTTATGAAAGTCTAACTAGAATCCATGAAATCATACAAGTTTGCATGCAAATAAACAAAAGTTTCTAAAAAGGATATTTAAATTTTCATTAGTTCTACGACCTAGTTCTTACTGAGTACATTTCGATTTCTTTCAAACTTGAGGAAATTAAAACGATACCTTCTAATACAATATAAATGTCTTATCACTAATTTGAAATTGATTGTATTTCACATTGTGAAAAATTTAAATCTAAAAGGACAAAGTATGGTGTTTAATGTTGAACTCTTACTCTATGGTATGATTGAAATTAATAAAAAAATCAGACTTTTAGTCTAATGAACTATGAATAATGAAGTTTTATTAAAATGCCTAATTTGTTTAGGTACATGCATTGCCTAGTTATCCAATTATTCTGGCAAAATTACAGATGAAGAAAGTTGAATTTGTTAAATTAAGAAGGTCATTGAAGTAATTAAGACTGGTGAAGCATATTATTAATACTTTACAGAGGAGGGTAGTAATGCAAAATGTACCTATTCCCCTATGTTTGGGATTACATTCCAAATGGAACTTAAGACCTCAGAAAGTAGCTATATATATATATATATATATATACATACACACACACACATAAATATACACACATACACACACACATATATAATGTAGAACATTATTAAGAATACAACTAAGACATATTTTAATAAATAAAATAATTTGGGGCTTATTCCATTTTATGAAGTGAAACAATGGCTTTTAATATAAATAGGAATTAACACAAAATAGAGATATGAATGTGTGGCAACAATTAGCTTAAAATAGATACTTAAATTAAAAATGTCACTAAAAAGAATTCACTTAAGAATGTTAACATTAGTCATCTTAATTTTCCTTTTTAATTAACTAATATATTAATTAAACATGTTATAAGAGAAAGGGGAGAAGACCAATAACGAATATGCTAAGATAGAGTATATAGAGAAAATGGCTGAAGAGTAGGAAAGAAGAGATATGAAGAACAATAGTTACAGATCATGAAATTCACTTCATTTTGCAACACAGGAATTTGAGTAGACATTTCTAGTATTATAAACTACTAATAATTATCAAATATCTCATTAATATAATGTTAAAATATGAACTTTTCATTACTACATTTTTGAAATATATTTCTAGTTCAATTGAACTTGGCCCTTGAATATTTATAAGCAAATAACATAATTTTTCTTCCACTACAAATATGGGAACATGTGAATTATAGAAACTAAGATCTAGTTTATAATTTTGCTCCTGAAAGCAGATTCTGGATATTGATAGAGTAGTGTCAGAGAAAAATCACTTCATCCTGTTTCCCCAAGGTATACTCTCAAATAATCCATTGTTTTTTGGAGGATTTCCCCAAATCTGAAATATGTGAAAATGCTTTTGTCTATTAAACAGAAACCACACAACTGAAAAACTGAACTCGCCAACCTTGTTTACCTCAAACTTGAAGCTGTGCTTTTATTAAAACTTAGTTGTCAAATTAGCTGCCTACCTGTGTAGACTAACATGGCATTTTCCAGTCCTATCTTTCAGTGTGTCAGGTAAGTAAATATACCAACTTTTCTTTTTTTTTTTCCCGAAAATAATTTCCTCCATCTTTCTCTCATGTTTTTTCCATTTTTATACCCAACCCCATTATGAAGTCAATAATATGATTTATTTAAAATATCTTTATTGGGTCATCTGGGTGGCTCAGTCTTTAAGCATCTGCCTTTGGCTCGGGTCATGACCGCAGGGTTCTGGGATTGAGCCCTGCATCCCCTGCATCTGGCTCCCTGCTCAGCAGGAAGCCTGCTTCTTCCTCTCCCACTCCCTCTGCTTTTGTTTCCTCTTTCTCTGTCTCTTACTGTAAAATAAATAAATAAAATCTAAAAAAATGAAAAAAAATAAAATAAAATAAAAATCTTCATTGACTCTGCTCTCTATGAAAGAGTGATAATCACTGAAGAAATAATCATGCAAAGACAAGATCCTCGTCATTGAAAATCTCTCTGACAAGTATGAGGCAATGTGAGGAATGAGGGTACATCTGGGTCTGAAGGTTATATAATTTTGGGGGCGCTCTTTGAGAAAAATGTTACAAGGTACAAACAAAAAGCCATGTACAGGCACCTCAAAGGAGCCTATGCAAGTGAGGGGCTCTGTGTCTTGAGTTTCATTTGTGTTGTGGTAAATCCACCACTGTTACTGAGTGCTATAATGATGATATACAAAGTATTATGGGAATGCCTAAGATTATTTTCTTATATAGTGTTACCAGCTTATTAAATGTCAGTGAAGGAAGTGTATTACTTCTGCCACCTTTTTTTTTTTTTAAGATTTATTTATTTATTTATTTATTTGACAGAGAGAGATCACAAGTAGACGGAGAGGCAGGCAGAGAGAGAGAGAGAGAGGGAAGCAGGCTCCCTGCTGAGCAGAGAGCCCGATGTGGGACTCGATCCCAGGACCCTGAGATCATGACCTGAGCCGAAGGCAGCGGCTTAACCCACTGAGCCACCCAGGCACCCTACTTCTGCCACCTTTGAGAGTCAAACTGAGACTTGATTAAAGTAAAATCTGAGCTAAGGCTTGCAAATGAGAAGCAGTTCACCAGTTAGAATAAGTGGGAAGGAAAGCTTTTCAGGCAATGAGAGATAAACAAATGACCAAAGGAGATGAATGTGTGGCTTTTTAAACACTGTAATTTTACACAGCATGGCTGCATCATGAATGAGTAAGGAAAGCAGGAAAATAGTTGTAGGCCGGAGAGTAGACTGTTAGCTCTTAGAGAGGGTCTTGATTATCGTTTGCCATGCTAAGTGCAATTGTTACATATTTTCAAGCAGTGAAATGTTAAACTAGGAAGTTGTAGCTTTTTTTTTTTTTTGGTAAACATTTCTAATTAAAATTATGTGTCATTCACCATAGTTTTTGAATAAAACCTTGCATTCATGCTGTGTGCTATACAAATCATTAATTGTTAATATATTTATTATGGTACGTAGGAAAAATAACTACCATTTAACATTCATATTATTTTGCATTTTAAATATAAAGCATGTAGAGAAGATTATTTGTTAAGTGACTAGATATCATTAAATCACTACAAAAATATTTATATTGCCATCCAATTTTCCCCCCATTTATATATGTACTTCCATTTGTTCTGGAGAACTGCCAGGCTAATGACATTTAGAGTGATGACAGAATCATCTGTTAGCCTTCTCTGTAATTCTCTCTGGGCCCTGGCAGACAAATACATTTTCACATGCTATAAAAAATTAAGTACCAAAACAATATAAAAATAACTTTAAGGGTCTGATAAAATAGGCTAAAGCAAGGACATTGAAAGTTAATGCTTCTCTTTCTGCCTAAACATGCCTTATTCACTTTCACAGATTTTATAAAATGTAATAATTCTTAAAAACCTATAGAGGGCAAAGAGAGACAGGATCCTCTAAAAGAAGATATAATGTTCTAAATGTAATTGTGAATCATCTAGATGACTCCAAATACATTTGTTTTATTATTTAGAATGGTTCCTGTTGATGGTAACCAAAACCAACACAAAGTGGCTTAAATTTTAAGCAGAGCTGTGGCAAAACTTGGTTCAGTCCTGGCTCTGCTGTATTTATGATTCTTTGTGCATGATCATGTTTTAGTATTAATGTATTTAATATTAATGTAATGGCTTCAGCAGTTCTGGTTCTCACACATGCCCCTTAGAGAAAAACCATTAGTTTCAGAAAGAATGGTCACCTAATTCTGTGTATGCCCAGTACTCAATCAGTGTCTGCTCAATGAAATACAAAGTATTGGTTCATTTAAATCAGCTGTGCCCTCTCTTCCCAGCTGGGGATGTAGTCAACTTTTCCAGGTTATATTGAGATCCATGGGGAAGGGGCATTCTTTTATTTTTATTTTTATTTTTATTTTCTTAAGATTTATTTATTTATGTATTTTAGAGAGTGAAAAAGAGAGAGCACAAGTGGAAGGGGAAGGTAGAGGAGGAGAGAATCTGAAGTGGACTCCAAGCTGAGCCTGACACGGGGCTCAATTTCAGGACCCTGAGATCAGGGCCTGAGCCGAAACCAAGAGTCAGAGGCTTAACTAACTGTGCCACCCAGGCACCCCTTTAAGAAGGATTCTTAAACAAAAAGGTGAATAGTTCAAATAGTGCAAAAGGGAAATGAATCTTGGGTAGATGATTGATTATATTCATTGCAACTGCACAACATGGAATGTGATTGCTTTCTATCAAGTACTCTGAATTGCTCTCTTTAAATTTATTTTGCCCACAAATGACAATCTATATCTACACTGTGCTCTTTATATAGCAGATCTGACTTAACTTCTTTAAGTTTTTCAGAGTACCCCTGAACTTCAGCGAAAAAGGGTAAGTTCCATGGAATGGGCATGCCAAATTTTTCAAAATATTTCTTGTGACTTACTCATATGCCTTCTGTTCCCTTCTACTACTCCTCAGAATTAATATTGCAGGATTATAAACTAAATGAATTTTTATACTTCTTTTGTTTCTGAGCACTTCCATGTTTTTGCTATAATATCTGTGATCATTATTTCACTTTGCTCTGAACTTTCAGTTTTTCCCCAATAATCACAGCTAGCTTAGATGCTTCTTTTTTTAGGAAGGCTTCTTGAATGCCAAATGCTAGGGTGCTATCCAGACATCTATACACCTGTACAGTAAAGCATATAGAATATTATTATCAAAGGCCTATTCATGTGTTGTCATGTGAGGAGCTTTATGGAAGAAACTATTTATTACTATGAACACAGCTCCTGACACACAGCTGCGCTTAAAAAAATATTTACGAAATGAAACTACAGTGTATTATACTAATAGTGGCCTCATGTGGTACCACATTGATCCTCTATTCCTATGTTTCTGTTTTACCTTATTTATGTATTTAAAATATACTATTTCTTGTTTTGTTTTGTTTTGTTTTTTTTCCATGTCTTTCTCTTGGAATTACCCTCTCATTTTACCAAGTTAACTCTAATTCCCTCTTAAGGCCCTAGTTTAAGAGTGTCATTGTTTGATGGGCAGCTGTTTACAACTCATATATGCATATTAAGTCATCTTGTTATACATTAATAGAGCAGCCTGATTTTTTTCTATAACACCCAGATTGAATGCATAAGTACTTTTTCAGTGCACTTCCTTCTTCATCCACTGCAAGATCCATGGGATCAGGGACCTTATGGATCTATTTACTCCTAAATTCTATAACCTAGTACAGTCCCTGGAATACATTAAGCATGTAACAATTGTTTAAAAATGTCAGGATAGTATAAATTTTATGCTTTTTTTTTTTTTTTTTTTTTTTGAGAGAGAGAAAGAATATGATGCAGGCTCCATGAGCCTGATATGAGGCTTGATCTCAACACCCTAAGATCATGCCTCCTGAGCTGAAATAAAGAGTTGAATGCTTAAATGACTGAGCCATCCATGCACCCCAAATTTTATGCTTTTAAGCTTGGACCAGTTCTCCCCCTAACTTTACACACTCAAAATTCTGCAAAATGGCTAAATATGTGATTTTGAAAAGTATAACTCCATTACTTATGATTAATGTTTTCTTCTATTTTTGATAAATTTAGTGTTTTTAGGCATTCAAAAATTTCTGAGTCTTTTTCAGAAAACTTTTTCTGCTGTAACTTTTATCCAGATTCACTCTTGCCATTCTGAGAAACCACCTGTTCCAAGAATTACAGAAGGGAAGTCTCTTCTGCTACTGCATCTCTAAATCTGTCTTAAAGTTTCTATCACTTGTATTTCTACTTTTCAGCACTGGGACAGCCCCAGTTAAGTATTTTAAGCATTTTAATATTATTCTATTTCACCCTCTGTCTTGCTGTGGAGACTGTTCTTATGCTACCACAAATTCCTTCACATGATAAAGCCATGTTCTGAGTCCCCCAGACTTTTTGGCTATTAATATTCAAAACCAATGTTGGGTCCCAAAGTAACTCTGACATCATAGTTTTAAAAAATAAGTATTTTTTTCTTTGCTGTGGGTGTAGACTATCTATTCAGACTTCATTTGGCTCATTCTAAGTCATGTTTCCAATCTTCTGATTAAAATGTTCATCAAAAGGTGTTTGGGCTGCTTGAATAGTCAAGAAAGAAAATAGAAAGGATTTCTCAGGTAATATAACTCAATCATAGTATTTAATTTGCCACATACTTTTTCTACCATCCCAAACAGAAAATACAAACACACAAATGAAAACTGATAAAGATAATATGATATGAACACTATTCAAACAAGTGTTTTGTTACAGCAAAGGGGGCTGAAAATCAAATCCCCATTGGAGAAATTTTCCTTAGATTGGAAGGATACTTCTTCCATAGAAAATGAGGGCTATAGACAGTTGGTATTTTTTTAACAAACAGCTTTAAATATCTATATTTACCTTAATGGTTCTCAGACCTCTTCTCTAAGTCGAATATCCATATACTCACGCTGTTAAATATTTCCTGGTCATTTCCAACATATATATTACAAATATCTCAACTCAACATTTCAAAATGGAACAAAGGTTATCTTTCTTAACTTTCAACTCATTATCCTCTTGCAATTCTATTTTTGATGAATGGGATGATTATCTGCCTTATTTGGCCTTTCTGTTAATTATGCTTGACCCAAAAGCTGTTCAAGTATTTCTAATCTCAAACCCCAAAGCACTACCATCAATCACTCTAGAATCAGCATTATATAAAACTTTATTTTTCTCTTACATCCAAACACCCTGAAAGAATTTTCTCCTCTTCACGTCTCACAATCTGTTCATTCCTCAGCTTTTATTCCTTAACTAAATTCTCACTTCTACTCTCATCTCTTCAAGGAAATCACATGATCTAATAAATTAAATGTATACTTTTCAAGCTTAGTTTTCTCGATCTCTCTATAGCATCTACACTACTGAAGACATTTTTTTTTTTGCTCTTTAATCGTATTTCTAAATTATGAAACTACTGTTCTCAATATTCATCTTTTCTGTATATTCTTTTAGGGTTTTCCTCAGGATGCTATAATTAATTAGGAGTGGAGAGGCTAATCATATGACTTTCATATATTCTAGGACAAAGGCCATGTTTAGGTCTTTATCCTCTTAGTGATTGGGAACTATTGAAAGGCTTTTATTTATTTATTTTTTAAGATTTTATTTATTTATTTGACAGAGAGAAATCACAAGTAAGCAGAGAGGCAGGCAGAGAGAGGGGAGGAAGCAGGCTCCCTGCTGAGCAGAAAGCACGATGTGGGGCTCGAACCCAGGACCTGGGATCATGACCTGAGCCGAAGGCAGCGGCTTAACCCACTGAGCCACCCAGGCGCCCCTATTGAAAGGCTTTTAATTGACTAGTCTCTTTATCAATTCTGTGCTTTAGAAACACCACTTTGATGTAACTGACAATGATTCATTGCAAATTTCAGAAGATAAAATAATGATGACTGGGAGACAATTGAAGCAGTCCAACAGGAGATGACGAAAGTCTTAAACAATTTAGTGTCAGTGAAGACTAAAATAATTGTTGAATAAATTAATTATTACTCACAAATTGGAGGGTGAGACAAACTATGAGAGACTGTGGACTCTGAGAAACAAACTGAGGATTTTGGAGGGGAGAGGAGTGGGGGGTTGGGTGAGCCTGGTGGTGGGTATTATGGAGGGCATGTAGTCCATGGAGCACTGGGTGTGGTGCATAAACAATGAATGCTGGAACACTGAAAAGAAATAAAATGGGAAAAAATAATGGGCATAATATAAATAGAGGACTCTAAAATTACTTTTTTTTTTTTTTTGATATGGCCACTTTAATGAAGTGGTTCTCAATTGGGAGTGAATTTGCCCTGTCCATACCTAGTGACATTGACAATATTGCGTTGATATGACTGAGGGTGATGCTACTAACACCTAGGATAGAAGTCAGGCTGGTCTCTGCATTCTACAATGCACAGGACAGCCTCCCACAACAAAGAATTTTCTGGAACAAAGTGTCAATGGTGTTGAGATTAAGAAACTCTAGCTTAGTCAAAGTAGGTGAGAGAGGTTTGGGGGGAAATTTTTGGTTACAGTTAAATTTGAGATTACTGATAGACATCTAAGTGGATACATTTAATATTGGTTGTATGAATAGATCTGGAACTCAAAAGAAAGTTTGTGTCTCGGGATCTAGATTTGGAAACTGATAGCACGTAGATGATATATGAAGATTTCAATGAGATTAATCCATGATAAAATGTGACCAAATTCACCAACTAGTTTGTCATTGGAAATAAGTTTGCTAATAATGCATTAGAGCGGTGCCAAAATACTGATTATTTCAGCCTTCAAGGTGGATATTGGGTTTAAGGCAGTTGTAGCCACTGAAACTAGTATCTTTGGGGTTAAGCAATTTTTTAACCTAATGGCTCAAAAAATATTTATTTTATTTTCTACATATTCCATAAGATGAAAAATTTCAGTAAATACTGGCAGCAGAAAAGAATGAAAGGTAGGAGAATTAATAAGACTGAAATTTAATGGATATATGAGATTGGAGGAAAGTGGGAGGAAATTAGAAGAAAGATGTGGAAGCAAAGAAAGAATATTTAAAAAGAAACACTAAAACTTGTATATAAGATGCTTATAAGTGCCAATAAGGAAAATAAATTATATATAGTAACTGACTTGAAGAAGAATAGAGATTTGAGTGACCCTGAAGACTACAGTTCTATTAATGCTTCATGTTGAGTGGAATGCTTATTCTACCATATTTATATTTCCACATAGGAGAAAAGACTTTCTCTCCACCCTGCTGGAAAGAGGGAATTAGAGTACAAATACTCTACGCTCCTTCTACTTCTCCTTTGTGGTTATTTTCTGGGAGAGGAAGTTATTTACTGGATCGTAAGATTTATGAGACTTTGGGGTTCTTTGGACCACATCTAACATTACCAACATTTGATATTGGCCCTAAAAGTTGGAAATAAACTTCATATTTGCTCTCTCTTCACCTGCTAATTAACAGATGAGGCAATGGACATTTAGATCATTTCCATATCTTGGCTATTATAAATAATGCTGCAATGAACATGGGAGTGTATATATCTCTTCAAGATACTCCTTTGGATATATCTCCTTTGGATATCTATCCCAAAGTGGGAATACTTGATAATATGGTAGTTATATTTTTAATTTCTGAGGAAACTCCATGCTGTTTTTCATAAGCTAAGCCAAGTTACATTCCCACCAACAGTTTAAATGGGTTCCTTTTTCTCCACAGCTTTGCCGATACATGTTATTTTTATCTGTTTTTTTTTTTTAAGTTTATACACCTACTTATTTAGTAATCTCCACACTAAGCATTGCAAATATTCACAGTGAAAGAGTCCTTGTTGTATCCTCTCTTCTTGGGTTAATATGGACAGCAGTATGGAAAGGATGATCAGCTTAAGTGGGAGAGAATTGAAAAAAAAGTAGGAACTCTTCTGTCTTTCTTTCTTTCTTTCTTCCTCTTTCTTTCTTTCTTTCTTTCTTTCTTTCTTTCTTTCTTTCTTTCTTTCTTTCTTTCTTTTAATTAACATATAATGTATTATTAACCCGTGGGGGTACAGGTCTGTGAATCATCAGGCTTACACACTTCCCAGCACTTACCATAGCAATACCCTCCCAATGTCCATAACCCAACCACCCTCTCCCTACCCCCTTCCCCCAGCAACGGCAACCCTCAGTTTGTTTTGTGAGATTAAGAGTCTCTTACAGTTTGTCTCCCTCACGATCCCATCTTGTTTCATTTTTTTCCTTCCCTACCCCACAAACCTCCCACTTTGCCTCTCTAATTCCTCATATCAGGGAGATCATATAATTGTCTTACTCTGATTGACTTATTTCACTCAGCACAATACCCTCTAGTTCCATCCACATCATTGCAAATGGTAAGATTTCATTTCTTTTGATGGCTACATAGTATTCCATTGTGTATATATATATATATATATATACCACATCTTCTTCATCAAAGTTATTATTTCAGAGATACAATTATGGAACTACAATAACCAGTAGCCATGATATTCCAAGTATATATTATTAATATAGTGAAAATACCAGTAATATAGAGAAATCAAATCAAATATCACGAAACTTATTTTCACCAAATATTACACTATTTTTAAAATGTCACTTTTTTCATGTGTATCTGAGTAAGTTGCATAAGTTTTATTTCATAAGAAAGAAATTATTAAATTTTAAGTTGATATTCTTTAAACTGTATTTCTTTTTTTCTTTTTAAAGATTTTGTTTATTTATTTAAGAGAGAGAGAGTGAGAGAGACCTTGAGAGGGGAGAGAGTCAGAGGGAGAAGCAGAGGGAGAAGAGCCAGATGTGGAACTCCATCCAGGACTCTGGGATCATGACCTGAGTAGAAGGCAGTCACCCAGCCAACCGAGCCACCCAAGTGCCCCTAAAGTGTGTTTCACAGAAAAGTTGGTTCCATTAGATGCTGGAAACAAATAAACTGATTTTACATTAAAAAATTTTGTAAAGTACTGCACACTGTACCTCCCTCTTAGATAGTCACAAAACTTAAAAACACTGGAGGGTCTGATAAATCCTATAAGATTTCTACACTATATACTTTTAATATATATACTACCATAATATATATACTACCATAATATATATACTACCATAATATATATACTACCATACTACCATACTACCATAATATATATACTACCATAAGATTTCTACACTATATACTTTTAATATATATACTACCATAATATACCATAGGATAAATCCTATAAGATTTCTACACTATATACTTTTAATATATTACTACCATAATATATATACTACCATAATATATACCGTAATATATATACTACCATAATATATATACTACCGTAATATATATACTACCATAATATATATACTACCATAATATATATACTACCATAATATATATACTACCATAATATATATACTACCCCTTCTGCCAGACATTAACAATTCTTAACATACTCTGAACTACTGTTTCTCAGAGCAGTCTTTGAGAATCTTTGTTAAACAATATACATATGTAAGTATGTATGCATGTATATATGTAATGTGTAATGTATGTATGTAGGTAATGTATGTAAGTATTTATAATCTCAGAGAATTTATTGTTTCCAAGTAACAATATTGAATTTCTGTATCTGGAAGCCATCCATGAATATAACATGTCTGTTCCATTAGTCAAAATGAGCTGCCCAACCAGAAGGACAGATGCTGTTTAACCAAATTCCTGTGGGAATGAGTGGGCTATGACTTCCCTGATTACAGTTTAGGTTGAGAAGATTCTTTCCTATTGAATTGGGTGGCCTACTTTCCCTGTCAGCTTAAGTCCTCATGTGGTACTGCTGAGTTGGCATGGGTCCCTTGATTCATCCTAATCTGTGAAATGTCAATGTTATCCAAAGTCTGCAATAGGTCTGGACTGAAGGAGTGAGACAAAAGTTTGCCATTTCAATTTGCCAGACGTTGCTGCAATTATAATACTGCGACCATTAACTAAAAACTAAATGGTCTCTTCTCTGTTCTAAAGGGAAGAATGTGGTTTTGAGTATCCCTGGGGTGAGAACACTTGGATGATCTGTACCATTGCTTTTTTAAAAAAGTATTTGGTGTGGCTCCTGCAAATGGTGGACAATCCTTTTTCTTTGGAGAGAATAATCACCCTGCCTGTTTTCACCACACTTCTGTGCTATGGCATGTCTCATGCAGGAACTTCCTTTTCCCTTTGGAATGTCCTTTCTCCCTCTAGATTATCCTGGGCTTGCCTCCTCTTACAAAGATGATGGGCAGTTTGCCATTCACATAAAGACGCTCTTTTTCAAGCATCTCTGTCCCAGGTAGAGGAATTTCTTGGATAGCAGGCACAGAGCCACCTCCAGGCACCATCATTAATTACCGTCCCTCCTGAACTGATCATGTAGTCTGCCCCTGGTAGAATTATGATGGAAGGCCCTTGCTCACTGCTGGTTTGTTGGTATTGGCCTCTGTCTGAACAGTCCATGCCTCTGTCAATCTGGCTGCTGAGACGGTGGTCATGCCTTGCTAGAGAGTGAAGCCATCTGCATCAACTGGCTGATAGAAGATGGTCTGCCCTTCAACAGTCTGTGCTACATGCTGCTCCTGGACAGAGATCTGCAGCCATGTTTGTGTCTGGCTGACATTGCAAGCTGCCTGTGGCTGCTGAATGATGATCGCTGAGTGGGGTCCTGTTGGCCCTGCACCTGCAACGTTTGTCCTCTGTTCCTATCCCAGAGCTGGATTTATCTCTACAGATCCAACAAAATCTGCTACAGATTCTTTGTCCCAGATACAGGTTCTTGTGTGATGATGTGACTTGTCCGCAAGGGATTGTTTGGACCATGTTAGGTTGGCCAGTTGATGTGATTAACAGGCCAGTGATTAATGCTGACTTGTACCACTAATGGATGCTCCTGGACCTGCTATTGAATCTGTCTAACAATCTGCTTTGTTATTGCTATCTGCTGCATTCTGCTCCATGGTCCAACCAAGTTAGAATCCCATTCACGAGGAGCTTCACTCTGGAGGTCCTAGAAGACAGGGAAGTACACTGGAGAGTGCAGGGGAATTTGTGGCAGGCAAGAACACTTGTACCTGGAAACTACTTGGACCTAAGTGTGAGGAAGAAAGACATGCATCTCCACATGGCACTAACATTCTGAAAGGATCCAGACCTTTAGTGTGCCTGCTCCAGTGATGACATCCCTGAATGGTAATGGCCTCTGCAGGCCTTGGACTGGAATGCCAGGAGGCACTCACAGGCTCTGGTCCAGGGCCACCAGCTGCTCTGCATAGCTGGCTAGACTCAGCTCAAATCTGGCAATTTATTCTTCATTCCACACATACTCATAGGCATACTTATATGCACATTGGATTGATAAAGATATGAAGATATTTAGGCAAAGATTTTTCAAAAAAAAAATCTATAACACAGTAGGAAAGGTGGGAAAGCACAGGAAACTCCAATGAAAAGACAAACTATGTGATAAAAGAGAAGTAGAAAGAAACTTCTAGGGATATTAGAAGAGTAATAACCCCATCTGAATACCAGAGAATAAAGTACCAAAAGAGTGATACTTGAACATGATCTTTAATGTAAAAAAAGATCTTGACCAAAAATGTGGGGAATGTATGGGAAACAGGGTAAATGTCTTGCAAAAAGTGGAGGAACAGTCCACCCCTCTCTTGTTCTATTTGTCTAGTGTGGGCTTCTCATTGTGACCCTTGACATCAGCATATCCCAGGTATCTGGCCTGGTGCACTCATCCTTACAGCTGACATCCACAGCCATGGCTTCCTGTGAATCATAAAGACTGACGATGTCCATCCTAAGCCAGTCTCCTAAACCCAGACCATTTCACCAAATTCTTCCTTGATCTCTTCCAATGAGTGCCCCACAATAATCCTAAGAACATTATGTCCATCATTTCCTCACAAATCTATGTTGCCCTGGGTCCTCTAACTTAATATATAGCAATAAAATCCTTGAAAAAACAGTAAGGGGGAATCCTTAGGCAACAATAACAATCAGATGATGTCACATCTCTAGACAATTTAGAATATCCCTCAGAAATTGTCCACCCAGAAGAGATGAGAAAGAGTGATAGCAATCTACTCTAAAGAAAGTTTCACTGGCAATGGAATCTCCCTGAAATGCGTCTCTGTGAAGTGGAAGAAAAGAGCAGAGCGGATTTTCAACTTTAAGGGGATGCATGCAAGACTAGCGGCATAATTTGCAGTGCTCAGTAAAAAATGAAAAGTGGGCCCCTTTATTTAAAAATTATTAGGAATTATCAAGTCGGCAACAGTAGAGCACGAAAGTGAGCATGGGGCCCTTCCGAGTGCTAGCCCTGGGCGAATGCACAGCCCATACCCCCTGAAGCCATGCCTGTGTGCAAACGCTAACCGGCCAGCATTGGTGATTTATAAAATACTTGAGGTTCACAGTAAAGGACTATAAGGTTATATTAAAAATAGGAAAATATTCATAGAAAATTTTTAAAGGAAAGTAAAAGAGAAAAGTGAGTTCTAAATGAGAAAAAAAATGTGACATCCAACTTTTCACTATTCTGTGCATCCTCTATTCATCTCTACCTTATAATTACCAGACATGGTATGAAATACTTTGTCAATATTCACACCAATTAGGGACGTGAGCTTTTACTTTGCCAACTCACAACCATTCTGCATTCAAGCTTTCCTTACAAGTGTGTTTGACATCTATTCATGTATTTTATGATTAAGAACCCTCACCGTGTCCACGGGTATTTGTCTTCACCTGCACGTGCTTATTTTAAAGAAAATATTCATGCAGCTCCTGTGAAGTCTTGTTTTCAATTCTGACATCTTATCTGCAACTTCCTTCCTGATAACCTCAGAAAAAAGCTTATTACTTCTGTTCATATTCTATTCTGCTCTTATTTAATTCCTTCCATTATCCCTCAGTGGTACAAAGTTTTCTATTATTGATCACGCTATCTTTCAAGAAGTATTGGGAGACTCTTCTGTTGTTTTATTCACTTTCAGGGCAACACATCTCCATATCATCAGCTGTGCTTCTTCAGTCAATGCATTTTACCCTTTCAGTTTCACTTCATTATTTACTCTTTCCAGTGTATGAGATATTTTCCCAGATTGAAGCAAATTAGGCATCCATGCAAAATGTATATCTAGCAAGACATATATAAAAGAATTTTATGAGTATATGGGATGCATTTGTAGATTACTGTTGACATATATGCCCCCACTGGTCCAGTTTTGATCCCTTGTCATCAGAACCTGTCAATCATTCTAAATTGTATGTGGGTTTTATAATGTAAGGATATTTCCCAGAGGCTAAAACAACTGAAAGTCTTGGGCAAATGGAAAAACAAACTAATAAATAAATAAATAAATAAATAAATAAATAAATTCAACAAAAGGCATGACAGAATGTGCCATTCTGTGTATTTTTACAATTTGGATTTTCAGTGCTCTGCCATATGGAAAAGATGAAAAATTCTATTACTGAAATTCTTATGGTAAAGTAGTTTTTGAATCCATCTTGTTTTAGAAAACAAATAAGGTAAATTAAATATTCTGAATGATTTCAAGAGCAGAAAGCATGATACCATGTATTTTGTATGGTTGTTAGGTTATTATGTTTTTAATAAATGGTGCATATAATTCTTTTGATATATAATTTTAATGACATGTATAGCAAATAAATGTTTCTGTAATTCTAACCTCTTGAGCATTGTTTGTTATTCTGGACACATGCTACTTTCCTTTACAATATTAATACATTCAGCATCTTTTTTCTGTTTCATTTCATAGTTAAGAAGGAGAAAAAGCTTATTAAAGAACATGTTTTTAAAATTTAAAAAAGCACAAATTAGAAAATATCCATATATAATCTTCATTTTTCATAAGTTCTTGTTAGGCACCTAGTGTCTATTATCATATCATGAATTCTGTAGTGGGGGTATTTAGTTCTATATCATGTGTACAGTAACATAGAGTTTCCAGTATTTTATCAGCTAACCATGTGAGTTCCAAATTCATATTTATTCTGAAGGATCTGAGAAATAAACCTATAGGATTCTGTAGAAACTATAAAATATAATTTTGTAATATTATAAAATTGGATGTATTCAGATGTATTATGGTGTTATTGTTTCCTTTTATTTTTATTTCGTGAGTGTGTAATAAACCCTAAAGTCTTAATTATTTAATACTCTGTGAATCACATGTCATTCAAAAGTGACCAAGGTCAGGCATATGATGTGTCAATCACATTCCTGGCATAATTAAAATTTTACCACAGGAGCTGGTTTCCTGTGTTCCAGTTTCCCTTCCTCCCAGATACTAGAGTATGTGTGTGTTTATGATGGTGTTTGAGAGCCATTTGTGTTCGGAATGGTGTAGGCATTTCAGGGCAGAACACTTTTAACTTACAACTATTTGAGAATACAATTGCAGAAGATAATTCATTGAAAAGTGGAAAGTTTATCACATTTCTGTTGTATTGCTATGATCTCTCATATGATGATCACATCTTAATTGACAAAATAAAAAAATAAAAGAAACAGATAAGAAAATTCAGAACAGAATGGTCATCTTACCCAGAGATGAAGGTACATACTTAGAAAGGGGAAGATAAACAGTATGGGAAAGTTCCAACTCTAAGGTTTAAAATGAGATTACAAGCATGGTCAACATTAAATAAATTATGTCAGTAAGGTATTGTGGCTTGGTGAAATATATTTTAGAGGTGTAATATTAAATTATACTAACTGGGGGCTACATTAATAAAGTCAAGTGCAATGAATCATGGAGTATCTTCTAAGCTGAAGCAGGATATGTTATGAATCAATTTACGATTTGCTTATATCTTGAGATCCAAATCACTTCATACTCAAGATGGCTATTGAACTCAAGAGAACAAATCTACAGGGATACACTCAAATGGAACTGGACTGCAGGTCAGGCCTGTTAGAACAAAGTTTTCAATTCTGGAATGTACATTAAGACCGGACCCAGTATTGCCCACAATTCTGAAGAGGTAAAAGAATTTTGGTATAAAAAATCAAAGTCTGGGGCACCTGGGTGGCTCAGCTGGTTTAGCGACTGCCTTCGACTCAGGTCATGATCCTGGAGTCCCAGATTGAGTCCCACATTGGGTTCCCAGCTCCATGGGGAATCTGCTTCTCCCTTTGACCTTCTCCCCTCTCATGCTCTCTCTCACTCTCTCAAATAAATAAAGAAAATCTTAAAAAAAAAATCAAAGTCTGTATTGTCCCTCTCACTGCCAATGTCTACTAATTCTGTGAGGTTCAAACTCTGATAACTGATATTTGTTGTTGTGAATTATTTAACAACAAGGTAAAATTGTCTATGCTTACACAAATAATTTTGGTATATTTTTAGAATTTCATGCATTGCAAATAGGGAATACACTTGGTGTATTAAAAACAAACCATGCATTAGAGAAAAGAAAATCTCATATTCAAAAGAAACACCATAAAGCCATGTTTCCTAAACAGAATGCAATAAAATTAGAAATCAATGAGAAAATGTTATAAAATCCTCATATCTGGTAACCAACAAACTACAAAGTGAATGCTGGCTCAAAAATAACTAGTACCTGGGGCGCCTGGGTGGCTCAGTGGGTTAAGCCGCTGCCTTCGGCTCAGGTCATGATCCCAAGTCCTGGGTTCGAGCCCCACGTCGGGCTTTCTGCTCAGCAGGGAGCCTGCTTCCTCCTCTCTCTCTGCCTGCCTCTCTGCCTACTTGTGATTTCTCTCTGTCAAATAAATAAAAAAAAAAAAATAAAAAAATAACTAGTACCTAATTCCTATGGAACTTCCACATGACAAAATAGGAGAGCCAAAACTGAACTAACCCTTGTAAGAAAATTTGTAGCTAAAAATGCAATTCAAAAGTAAAATGTTTCTACTATACAGCCACTAGAAGCTAAGAGTTAAAAAGACAGATAATTATAAGTATCAGTGAGAATATGAACCAATAAATATTCGTATACTACTGGGGGCAAAGTACATTAGTGCAATCACTTTGGAAAAGTTTATAACCTGGTGGTATCTTTAAAAGTTGAACACTTAAGGGGCACCTGGGTGGCTCAGTGGGTTAAGCCGCTGCCTTCGGCTCAGGTCATGATCCCAGGTCCTGGGTTCGAGCCCCACATCGGGCTTTCTGCTCAGCAGGGAGCCTGCTTCCTCCTCTCTCTCTGCCTGCCTCTCTGCTTACTTGTGATTTCTCTCTGTCAAATAAATAAATAAATAAATCTTAAGAAAAAAAAAGTTGAACACTTAAATATCTTTTAACCTAAAATTTATACTCCTAAGTACACGCTTAATAGAAATATTTATAACATATATCAACCCTAAGACATGTGTTAGAATGTTCATGACAGCACTATTTTAATTGACCCCAAACTTAAAACTACCCAGATGCACAGCAATATTAGAATGGAAATCAAATTATAGCATATTCATATAATGTAATACTTTCCAATAAGGGGAATGAATAATTTGGTGTACATGCAATATGACTAGATCTCATAAGCATTACATCCAGTGAAAGAAGCAAGATGTAAAAAGTTATACACTATTTGTAATGAAATACTGTAGAATCCCATACAGAACACCGCTTTAGAAGAGGGTAGAAACAAAGGGACTGTGAGAGGACTTTCAAGAGGTTATGATTTTTGGTCTAGTCTACTAGCAATGAAATCCATTTGTCAAAATTATGTGAGCTACATTCTTATATGCACCATTCAGTAGTTTATATTATACTTTAATAAACAGCTTTAAAAAGATGAATAAATGTTAAAAAAATATATAAGTGCTCCATTCAAAATTCCACAAAGAATAAGAAATCCAACATACAAAGAGTGAAGAAAGTTGGTTTTGAAAAAGAGCCAAGAGCAATGAATGAGAGCAAATTACAAAGCCTCATTTAGGCTTAAGGATGGGTGAGAATGATGATTTGGACTCAATTAAGGTTAGTATCACCTTCATTTCTTACAGAATCATCCACAAGTAGTTCAAATTCAAATCCAATTTATGGTCACAGGTACATGTGATTACATTTCTTTCCTTCAAACAGAAGAACAAAACAGAGAGAAAGAACTCCCAGATGAAAAGAATTCAGTTAGGCAGTGTTTTTTTTTTGTTTTAAGTGGTAGTAGGGGACAGTGGATGAGAGGGAATATGAACACAAAAACAATAGTTTTATTTCTCCGCATTGTTTCTTGATGTATTATTGGTTCTACTTTTGTTTCTACTATGGCAGGTTTGGCTAAGTTCTACCTAGCAATCAACCATTGATGCGTCCTTAACTAGTATTTAAAAATCCTTGATGCTGTTGGCGACACTTCCTCATTAATCTAGTGAAGTATCTTTTTAATTCCACATTAAACTAACATAGGTCCAATTTAGTTGACAGGCGATAGCAATTTCAGCAAAAGTCACTGTATCACAAAACCTAATACAAAAGTTAAAAAGAATGAAAACTCCATGTGATTCAGCTCTTTGAACATGTTGTGTATGGATACATTTCACCACCCATACATGGTTTATAAATTCCAATCATGCTTCTTTCCCCTTTTTGAGGGTTCAACAGCATTTTTTTTGTTGTTAATTATATTCAGCAGCTCATTGCTCAGAACATTTCTTAGGGATCCTTAGCCATAGGTAAAGGTATCCCCATATGGGAATAATAGAGTATGTAATCTCTCCACAACAATCTCAGACTCCGGGTCTGTATCACCAGCAAACTCCTTTTAGCTAGACAATAACCAGCCACTTGGGAATATAACTTTTGAAGTTCTCCAAAGAATTACTCTCTCCATGAAGCAAGTTTGACATGAATATAAAATTTGTATAATCATGTCTTCCTCTCTGGCACCAGGCTGTATTTCCTGGACCTTTTGTAATTACCTTCTCTGCCAGATCTGTACTGTCCTGGGATAGCAAGATGAAAGCCCAATCTCAATCTCATGGTGCCAGAGCATTTAGGACTCTTATCCCTAACTTTTTATTCATCCTTAGAAAAAAACAAACCAAAACAAAAAACTGAATTAATCTTTCTTACTTTAATATGCATTTTAAAAATTTAGTAGCATCACTATTTATTCCCTCTAATATTCAGCTTGATATTATTACCATGACCACTACCATGCACACATTCATACAAACACACAGAATGCACACTTTCTGCTGTCATATCTTATTGGCAAGGTTTGATATGAGAGGATATGCCAAACCATCCTAAAGTAAGATAAATTTTGAAATTTTGTGAAATATATGTATTTTGCTTCATATAAACTATTCCCTTCAGATGTATCAGTGAGACAAACTATGGATTTCATGGTAGTGGTCTCTGGGAACAACAAAGACAAAACACATATCTTTATTTGTGTCTCTTGCAATTTCTTATTGAATAATTTACCCAAGTGGGTACCAATTTTGAATTGGAGAGCCTTCCATTTTTGTTCGTTAAAATTAAGTGTTCTTAAGGTTGCCGTTAAGCAGAAATTGGAGATGCCTTGGGGCACTCTCAGAAATGGGGAAGACATCATTTTACCTGACAGATTGTTCTACATAAGTACCACAAGAAATTGACCATATGGTCACTCCACATTCTCTAGGGACTTTCTCTTTTTAGGCTTCAAGCCAGTTTCCCCAATCTCCTTTTATTCAGACGTGTAACAGTGAGGTCCTAGAACATAGGTATTCCTATGTGGAGATTGTAGAGGCAGTTAACTTCTGCTAGTGGGATAAAGCAAATAAGTTTAACAAATCAGTTACTTTATTCTAGTCCCTTATTGATAGGGCAACAACTACATAGTCAAAGTTGGTAGGGATGCTAACGAAAGTGACAATTTCACTTAATCCACTCTAGTTCCACTATGAGGTGCCATGGCCCATTTGCAAAGATGGAGTTGCTTGAAAATAATCATAATATAAATTAAGTAAGTAGGGTCTTGCTTTTTTATGTCTTCAAAGATTCTCTTATCCTAGAATGAAGTGTTAAAACTCATTAACAACTGATTAATTAACATTAACAACTGTTAATCATTAACAACTGTTCAAATTAGGGATTTCTGTTAGACCTTCCTCATTATTTTGGATCTTGACTCTGCCAAACGTATGAAATAGCATTATCTCCTGAAATCTCATTTGTTGTTTTATATATAATATAATATAATATAATATAATATAATATAATATAAATAGTATTTTCCATCTGATCTACTATCACAGTTTCCCTAATTTAGGAAGCATCATAAAAACTGTTCATCCCACTTGCAATGACTCCACTGACTTTTCTATTGTTTTTAATAATTCTCCATAGCAAGAGGCAGCAACTCCACTCCCATTATAATACTAACTCCAAGACACTTGCATGTCCTATAGAATGTATAATGTGTTAATAGCTGGATCTGGCCTTCGTGTTCATCTGTTGCTAGACAGGTAAGCTCTACTATGGGGTTTGCTGCAATATCTGAGCCCAAGGAAGAGATTAAAGTGTCCATCCTGAGAAGTGACCTAGATACACTCCCTTTTTTTTCCTTTCCTGTAACTACCATATGGTCTTATTGCATTTAGCAGGCTGAAACTTCCCTTCTCAAATCCAGTGCTCTGCTTATGCTTAATTGAGTAGATAATAAGATTATAAAGCACAAGATCAATGGCAGGCACAGAATACCAGGTAGAGGCAACCAAGCCACAGGGCTTCCATGCAGGTGCCCCAGTTATAGTACAGATGAAGAGCCTCTTAACCTGTAATAGTTGTAAGCCATCTGTCAGGCAACATGTGAGACTGGATGCTACAGGGAGACTTGACTCACGTGGATGCAAGAGTAAGGAAAGTTCTCACTTGGGAAAATTTACCAGTAGAGCTTAGCTCATGTCCAGAGTCCTAATCATCACCCCTAATCCTGAATTCTCACTTGGGTCAGAGATTAACAGGTGCCTTTCCAAATGTTGTTTGAATTATACATGGTACTGAGAGATCCTAGAGGCCTGAATTCCTTTGCCAGAGGCCCTCTCCTAGAAGCCTCTTAGATGTTCCTTTTTGTACTTTTTTGCCTTAAAACAAAACAAGAGGGGGATGTAGCTTGTATTTATTTTGGTCTTACCCTTTTTTCTTTCTTTTTTTCTTTTTAAATTAACATATAATGTATTATTTGTTTCAGAGGTACAGGTCTGTGATTCATCAGACTTACACAGTTCACTGCACTCAGCATAGTACATACCCTTGCTGATGTCCATCACCCAGCCACCCCATCCCTCCCACTCCCCTCCACTCCAGAAACCCTCAGTTTGTTTCCTAAGATTAAGAGTCTCATATGTTTTGTCTCCCTCTCCGGTTTCATCTTGTTTCATTTTTCCCTCCCTTCCCCTATAATCCTCTTATTTCTCAAATTCCTCATATCAGTGAGATCATTTGATAATTGTCTTTCTCTGATTGACTTATCTCATTTAGCGTAATACCCTGTAGTTCCATCCACGCTGTTGCACATGGCAAGATTTCATTTTTTGATGGCTGCATAATATTCCATTGCATATACATTCTACATCTTCTTTATGCATTCATCTGTTGATGGACATCTAGGCTCTTCCTATAGTTTGGCTATTGTGGGCATTGCTGCTATAAACATTGGGGTGCATGTGCCCCTTTGGATCACTATTTGTATCTTTGTGGTAAATATACAGTAATGCAATTGCTGGGTCTTACCCCTTTTTCACTTAAACCACTAGGCTATTCTAGCAATCCTGCCATAGCTACTCCAAAGTCCAGAGATTATATTTACAAAATATTTGTCAAAGTTTTTTGTGTGTGTATGTGTGCACATGTGCACACGCATGCACACACATGTAAGCTGATAGGGAGGTGGGGAAAAGGAGTTGTTTGTTACTAGAAAAGTTGATAAGAAAAATGTAGAGAAGGCATTTGCATGATACACATAAAAGTTAGAGTCATCATAAACAGTCTAGGAAAATGTTAATATACTTCACCCTGATATATTAACCTTTCCTCAAAGAGGATCACAAAGAATCCCTATAATTTTATCAGCCAGCATTTAAATACAGAGGTGTTTCTTTGAACTTGATGGCCCTTCTTAGACAGGAGAACTGTCATCTCTCCTGCTCTATGAATGTTTTTCATAGATACAAATAAGTGTAATAGATTGTTCTTTCTATTAAATTAGAGTGTGTTGCTGTTCTGTGTCTCCACATCTGACTGGCAACCCACTATGATCACGTGGCAAAAGCTAACATAACCTTATACTTTGTTATTAATCTAATCTAAAGTTTGGGTGGTTCACTAAACTTAAAAAAGGTAAGATAGTTGCCTTAAAAAATATTATGTCTATTCTTGTAAGCCTGGCTTATTAAATGTATACCACTCACTGGACTATAAGCTAAATTAGTTGAAACACTTACTTTGTCACATTTACAAATTTATCTCTGGAGCACAGTACATTATTGGTTTCAATGTATTTTTAAAATAATGAATAACCTTTATCATTGTGCCCTAGTTATATATCCTAGCTCTTCCTACATATTCTCATCCAGACCATATGTTTTAATAATCATGTGTGGAACTTCATACTTACTTTTATTATTAAAGTGTTTTCCAAAGCTATAGATTAAGGAGCTTTTTAAATTAATAATTGTGGCAGAAATCACCTTGGTTCCTTTCTACACTGGATACAAAGAAATATAATGTTGCCCTGATGTTAGCATGTTTATATGATATTTTGGTAAAGAAATAGTGAGTGCACATGACATATGCCACCCCTGGGTGGAAATATTTAATTGCCATTGATTGAATCTTCCAATCACTCTTTCTTAGCGGCACAGAACTAGAAAGTACTGTATTCTAGATACAAGTGCCCAGAGAGTGGAGTCTCTTTCAGCCTAGCCTGCTGAGTTGCCTCGTAAATCGTAGTTTCTCCAATGACCATTTAGATTTGTAGAAGGATTTACCTAAGTGTTAAGTCACTGAGGTCAGAGAGTTGTTTGTTGTCGCAGCATAACATAGTCTGTGCTGACTGAAACAGAAATTTTCTCCCTTCATTATGTTTTATTATCCTGTCTTTTTCCCTGCAAGGATGAATAGTATTTTCATTAAAACTAAAAGGGCCTGCATATTCATTTGAAGATACCAAAAGAAAGAACTAGCTAGTGGGATTAACCATTCTTGCAAAACACCCAAAAGTGAAAGAGTGGCAGAGAAAGAAGAGAAAGACCCAGGGGTCTGGGATTATGGTTCCCATTCCCAATCCATTCCTTCTTTTGGGAAGTCCTTCCTAATCCACTTCAGAAAAGGGTCCTACCTTTTCTGGCTTGTAGTAAGAGGCAAGAATTATAATTCATGTAGTAATCTTCCTCAATTGCTAGTAGTCTGTGTCAGTTGTGAAAACCATAACAGTGAGTGTTATTTTCCTTAGTAAAATAATAGCTTCACTTAGTGGCATAGTTAAACATGGCTGTGAACCACATTATGAGTAAAATGTGGTTTAATTAGGTTGATTGTGACCATGCCTGTGGAAGTAAGGTCAGGCAGCTACTAAAACCAAGACTCACTCAAGCATGAAATTTCACTGTTGTCCTGTTTTGTTCTAACACATTATTCCAATACTTGAATTTACTCAATATTTCCTCCAAAGAGTCCATTCTGTTTCTTCTTTCTTTGTTATTGTGTAAGAATATCAACTCTACCTTCTATTCTTTATTATTACTGAATTTTCATGTCCTGTTAATAAATCATTCTGTATACTGAATGTGATCTAACAAATTTTTGCATACATATGTATGTCAAAATCAGTTAAAATAAATAAAATTACATATGTTTATGTAGTAAAATATTAAGCCAATCAATTAACACAAAAATACAATTGAACTTATATTAGTGGGACAGTATAACAGATGCAGTTTTTTAATTGATTGATGGTAATATTGATCATTCATTACTTACAAAATGGTGACCTCCACACTGTATTGGTAAATAACCAACTTTGAGGGCAACAAGTATGAGAACTAGTTGGATTGATGTGAAATTTTTATGGGGTTACAGCTCATGTTTCACTCATTAACATTTATGTTGGATATTTGGAACTTGATATTTTTCATATCATTCTGTTCATCACTTTATTCACGATATGCCATTTACAGAGCATTCTGTTTTATATACATGTGTTGACACCAGAGATGGAAAGGTTGCAAATAACATAGCTGGGCAGAATAAGTGAGAATAGGATAGGTCACCTCACTCTGGCAAGAAATTGGTTGTTACAATGGATCCAAATTTATTTTGGGAATTTGTTATAAACCACTAGGATCAAAAACACCGTGAAGTTGAGGAAATGGTCTGTGAAATAAAAAGAGCCTGTGATAAAGGGGAAGAGAACTGATGAAGGATTTTAATTACCTAGGACATAAAGGAAAAATCTAAAAAATATGCTGCTCAGAACTACATAATGCTGTTTCATAGTCAAGCATATTACTTCTATCACCTTTCTTTCACTCTAATTAAGACAAAACTTTTGTATAATCTCAAACTATACATATATTTTCAAATTACTCGTTTAGTTTTGCATTACTGAAAGTTGTGATTTCTTTTTAGTTGGCAGAGATATTCTGAAATTTTTATTAATTTGGCTGCTCAATGATGATGAAAAGTAGAAAGATGATTAATAATGATTATACACCCATAAAATCAATTCGTCACATTCACAAAGTTTTTCACTGAATATAATCCAAATTAAAGTTGATTTTGCAGTTTTTCTCCTAGTTAAAAAATAATCCTTTGATTATGATTGAAAGGCAGATCTAAAACAGACCAGAAATCTGTTAATTTGTTATTAGGAAAATAAAATTGAAAATAAGTTATATTAATATGTGTAGTTCAAAAAAAGAACCATGAGTGCTCAGCACATTTAGAGTAGAAAAAGCACTAAAAGTCTACCTAGATACGTTTTGGGATATCTATATTGTTGAGTGTTGAAAGGAAAAACAAGGTAATGAAATGTCAAAAGCCCAAAGCTGAATTTAAATAAAAGCACTCCAACTAAATAGCCAAATGAATTTGAACAGAATATAACATTATCACAACTATGCCCTTTACCTTAATTTACTGCTACCACTTTGTCTTCAGAGGGGAAAAAAAAAATAATGTAGAGTTAGAGAAGGTATTTGCAACCAGCTGGAATTTCATCGGTCTAGATTCTAAGTGCTAATTGGTATAACTCCCTAGGTAGGCACCTCTTATCATACACCATAACCTTTTATTATGAAGCTCAATTTTTTTCTTCAGGTCAGTGAAGTTTGGGCTTCTATAGGAAAATCCTAATCAGCATATATGAGGCATTATTTTCACCAATTACTGTTATTCTTTAATAGTAAATTAATATATACATATTTAATAAATTTTTTGTTGTTGTTGTTTGTAAGGGAATAAAAGCATCTTGGTGTGTTGGGTTATAAAATAAATAGTTTGTGGGTGGATTCAAGCTGGGTGATTTCTCGTCTTCTATGAGTATGACAACCCAGGTTCTAGAATATAGAATTATTTTACTCTACCATAAAATATTGTAAAAAGCTACAGTGTTCTTTTGTATTCATTTCTGGTTACTTTAAGTTCAGTGTTATAAGATAGGAAATCTTGAAAACTTACTCCAGAAATGTCACTTCCTCTGATAAAATTTAGAGTAGTACATTGAATAAAACTCAAGTTTCTGGAAGTTTCCAGCCCGAGGTCATAGCCCAGCACTGCCATTTGTTAGCTATGACCCCTTGGGCAAGTTACTTATATTTTCTTGGTGTTTTAGTTTCCTTATCTAGAAAATAATAAATTGACCTTTCTTACTGGGTTATTGAGCTAGCTAAATGAAATAATAACATAAAATGCTTAGAATGATGCCTAGCATGTGGCAATTACTGTATGAAAGTGAGATTTCATTATCTTTATGCTGTAATTTTACTTTGAATGTCAGAGATAAATGGTTCCATCTGAGAGTGCATATTGTTTCAATGACAAATCTGAAATGATCCTAGGGCTGGATGTCAAATACTATAATTGGTTCCCTCTTGGGTCCACAGACTTTGGTGTTCCTAAATGTATAAATTTATTTCCAGGGACTTGAGGGAAATCTGTATAACTCAGTCATTATTTTAGCATTTCACGGTATTTTGGGCAGTCATTTCTAAATCTAGCTGGCAAAGTATAGGAGAGTTTTCTCCTTGATACAAAAGTGAGCCAGATTTTTTTTTTTTTAAATAGAACTACTCCTAACTTCTATGCTAGATTCTCAGTAATAAAATATTTCTCTGTGTTTAATATGGAGACTCTCTTTTTCCCTCTGGAAAATTAACTTTGCTAAAAATACAGTACTACTTAGTTCACTTGAACAAACATGAAATAGAGGGGTATTTTTTTTTTTTTCAAGCAGTTTCCTCTATTGCAATCTGGATAAGCATACTAAAGCCAAATTGACTCTACAGAGTATTATGGTTATAAAGTCACATATAAGTTAAAGTAGAGACCAATAGTCATAGCATTTGGCAATGTTATATTCTCTTCCTGGGCATTCCCTATACCACATGGGTTAAGAAATCCATATCAAGTGATACTCAGAGTTTATGGGTTTTACAGTATTCTTTGAAATCCTTTAATTGTAAAAACTTCCAGTGTTGTCTCCTATAACCCTCACCTTCTTGAGAACCAAGCTTCCAAGTCTATTTGGGAAAATGGGATTTGGAGGCAATCTTAAGAAACAAATTGTTGCTGACAACATTGTCTTTTTGTTTTGGAGTGTTTCTCCAAACCCATCCTGTGAAATCTTGACACTGTAAATTCTTTATCCACTAGACTTCAAAAGTCTGAGTTGACTAGATACCTTGGGATCTATGACAAAACCCCAAATTACTAAATATATATTTCAGATTTGTTTGGGGGTAGTTGTGAGAAAGACTTAAGTAACCTGTGAGTTTCAAGTCCCAATTTGCTAATTGTACAAAAATATACATGTGAAGCAAACCTACTTTAAGTGATTACAATGATTTTTGTTTCAATATTTTGATCTTTAAATTACCATTATGGCAAAAGCCCATATTTTCCTCAAGTCCAAATAATATGCTAAATATGGCCTTCTTATATTCTTTCCATTCTACATATGGAAAAAAAATCTACTTCTTAATTAACCATAAGTACCTCATTTTTTTGTTGTTGTTGAATATTATATGCGGGAATTACAAAAATATCAACAATTAACAGAAAAGCATTTATGACCCTCAGTCACCAGTTTAATTGGTTATGTCATGGACAAATAAGAGAATCATAAAAATGATCCTTTATCTTGGGCATAGATATAATACTCAGAAGGAAGGCAAACAAAGAGTTTGGATTTGTCCTTTTTTTTTTTTTAAGATTTATTTATTTTAGTTGAGGGGGCAAAGGGAGAGAGAATATCAAGCTGATTCCACACCTAGTGCAGAGCCCAACGGTGGGCTCAATACCACAACCCAGAGATTACCACCAGGCAGAAACCAAGAATCCGGCACTCAACAGAATGCACCACTCAGGAACCCCAATTTGTCTTTTTTAATCTCCCAAAGTCATGGGATTCGAAAGCTATTAAATTGGCAAAAAAAAAAGAGAAAGAGAGAGAGACAGAAACACTTATAATAATAGGAAATAATTGCATATGAGTAAGTACACAAAATTGCATCAGAGAATAGAATTATCTAGATCTTCACTGTAAATTCCCCAAATAATTTTCATCTGTTTATAAAAATATTTGAGGCAATATTTTATTTCTGAAAAATAATGCATTTATTTTTGCATTTTACTGAAACATTAAAATACTTATAAACTTATAGCTCTATCGTCCACAAATTACCACATTTTATATACCATTAAGTTAAATTATTATTATTGTATTGTAAAATTTTATTTATTTATTTGAGAGTGAGTGAGAGCACAAGAGTGAGGTAAGGGGCACAGGGAGAAGCAGACTCCCCACTGAGCAGGAAGCCCAATGTTGGGTCAGTCAGAGATCATGATCTGAGCTGAAGGCAGATGCTTAACTCACTGAGCTACCCAGGCGCCCTATTAAGTTAAATTATTTACAGTCATATAAAGTAACTCAAAATTTTTAGGAGGATTTTGAAAAATGAAACAATATTTTGGACATAAAAACTAAGTCTTTGGGATTTAAAAATCTCTCAGGTTAAAATGATTATAATCTCTTCTAGGTATTTCTGTTTCAAAATGCTTAATTTTTATATCAAATGTTTAATTATTATAATAACAAAAGCATGGAAACAAAATCAATTGGCAAAGATTCTACATTTTTTGGCTTAATAACACTGTCTTCTTATGAAAGAAAAATAAATATTCAAGTGTACTAATTCTTTTCTTAATAAGGTAAACTATCTGCATATAGAGTACTTCTCCACAGAGAACAGAAGACAAAATCATAGTGGAATATTCATACATTTTCTTGGTGCTAATAATCCAATTTGTTTGCTCATTTTTGAGAAAATTACAGTTCTTGCCATAAGCATGGCATTAGTTTCGTTCTACCTGATTGAATCATGATCTTGACAAAGTTTTACAAGACACACAGAAGGACAATAAGTAAGTTAGAACAGATAAAACATTAGGATAGAAAAAACTACCTAACTCCAAAAGGCAACTTTTTTCATGATTTTGTAATCTTAAAATGTAATTTGAAGTAATATGTGTATATTTCCCTAGGAATTATTTTATATTCATAGCTATCTTATGCCTGAAGTTACTTCCTTTTTTTAATGTGAACAAAGAATTTGATCCTTGGCAAACATCTCATGAGGATATGAGCTCAAATATTTCAGTTAAATATTATTTTTTAATTTAATACATTAAGATAACTGAGAAAAATATTGAAAAATCAGAAATTGAATTTAAAGATAATGAAGTTCTTTATTATCACTATCTTTACTGTTCTGCCATAGTGGAACTTAACTTCTTAATAAGACCATTATAGACAATGCATTATTTGTATTTGACAAGCAATTAGAGACTTTAGCTACCCTAGTATTAAATTGTTTTTTTCCCTCTCTTCTTAAAAAGTTTAAATACCCATTAATATCAGTTATTTAAATGAAAAAAAAATTGGCTTATTGAAATCAAATAAATATTTTGTGAAACATCACAAAACAACACGGCAAAGACTAATTTTAAATGAAGGTCTTCTCTCTGATTCCAGTCCTTGATTATCAAATAATAAAACATATTTAAAGTACCTACATACATGCTATCAATAAGAAGCTACTATTTTATTATTAAAATTTTATTATGCAATATTTCATCCATAGAATAAAGGGAAGTAACATTTATAGTTTATCAAAGGGAAACACTTACATATACACCACTCAAATTAAAAATGAAGCTCCTATATGCTCTTGCCCTTTGACCACCCAGAGAAACCACAATCCTGGATCTTATGTAGACCACTGTCTTACTTGATGCACACTCACAAAAACACACACATGTACGCTCACACACACAAATCACAACTACAGGAATTCCTAAAAGGAAAAAATGCTGCTTAATTTTAGTTGATTTTAAAAAAATGGCTACCATGCTGTATGTATTTTTAGGGATGTACTTCTTCTTCTTCTTCTTTTTTTTTTGACAGGAAGTTGGATTTATTGGTGGGCATAAATATGACAGGAAGGGGTAGTGCCAAGGTTCTCATGAGTGCAGAGCCCTCCATTTGCCCAAGGGACCACGATTAGGGATGTATTTGACCCCACAGCCATCTGGGATAAGCCGCTTTTCAGCCACCATGTCTCAAATTCATCTGCATTGAACTTAGTAAAGCCCCACTTCTTGGAGATGTGGGTCTTCTGGCGGCCAGGGAACTTGAACTTGGCCCTGTGTAGGGCCTCAATCACATGCTGCTTGTTCTGCAGCTTGGTATGGATGGACATGATGACTTGGCCAATGTGGACCCTGGCTACTGTGCCCTGGGGCCTTCCAAAGGCACCCTGCATACTGTCTGCAGCCTAAATTGGAGAGAGCCATGAGGTCAGACCCCAGCATCCACGGAAAAGGCTGTCTCCAAGGTCCTTTAGGGCAACCCATACAATCAACAGGCTGCATACACTATCGAGGAGGCTACTGTTTGCAGCCATGGCACACTGGGCCCCCATAGACAAAGAGTACAGTCGGCTTAATTGGCTGCAGAGGGATTTACTTCTTTAACTGAGTATTGTATTGTTAGGATTAACTAATTTCTTTTGAATGTCATATAATCTTTAATTCTATAAGTATAACAACCATGGAAGTAACACAACTATTTATTAGACTATTTACTGGACTTTTTTCCCTCCAACATTTTACCCTTTTTAATTAAATTAATTTGCATACAATGACATTTACCATTTTTAGTGTAAATTTCTGCAAGTTTTGAAAAGCACTCACAGTTATCTGGCCACCACCACAATGAAGATATTTAACAGTTAAAATACTCCAAAACTTTTCCCATGACATGTTGTGGTCAACCTCCAACTATCAGCCTCTGGCAACACTGATATTTTCTGTTCCTATAGTTTTTCATTCTCCATAATGTCCTATCAGTGGAGTCATAGTGTATATAGACTTTGGAGTCCACATGACACATTTGTGTTTCATCCATGATTTTATAAATTAGTAAGTTTTTTTCTTCTTCTATAGACATTCTACAGTGGATTTATTGAGTCACCAGATGAATGACATTTGAGTTGTTACCACTTTAAAATGATTATAAATAAATCTACTATGAACATCCACTTGCTAGGTTTTATGTGAACATGTTTGCATTTCATTTAGTACATATATAAAGTGAGATTCCTGGAACATAAGGTAAGTATATGTTTAAGTTTTTAAGAAACTGCATAACTGTTTTTCAAAAGGACTGTACAATTTTGCTTTGCCACCAACAATATAACAATTCCAGTTGTTCTGCAACCTAGCCGACCTAGTCACATTGAAGGTGACGTTTTCCTTATTGTTGCTGCTATTGTTTTCTTTTGTTTTTCCTATTTCAGGAGGTATGGACTAACTTATGGTGCTTTTAATTTGCATTTCGCTCTTGACTAATAAAATTGGGAATTTTTTACATGTTTTTCTGATTTTTAATTCATACCTGATACATATCAGGCATTCAAAAACATTCTGAAAAAACATTATTCCAACAATGCTTTGGAAAATTTTCTTAACTTTCTCCATCATAAAAAAGGAGTTCAGTTCTTTTCTCTTCATAATGATTCAACTTTCTTTCATGGTTTTGTACTAAATGAATACAAAAAAGAAAGCCAAAAGTTAACTGCAGTGAATGTTGTTATACTAAATCTCTCCCTAGGAAGTATGCTAACAATATTCTACTAAACATATTTAGCAATTTAAGTCCAGAATTTAATACATATGGAAGAAATAATTAATTCATAGATTAGAGAAAAATACTCCAAATTATCAAAAACTGAAAATGAATCTGAAAATAAACCTGAAACTTACCATACTTCTTTTATTTTCCTCAGGTACTTTTTGTGTTTTTAATTTTTTTCATGGTCTTTCACCATGAATCTTCCAACAAGACTATTTTGGAATCTTTAAAGCTTTTGGAATCTCCTGCAGATAAATTAAAACAGGCATCCCATTCTGTTTATTTAATTTGGGAGCCCTTACTTTCAAATGTATCTCTTAAATAAACATCTTATCTGATTGGAACACTTCCCATAATGGCCTCTATAATTCTCGGTTATTTTTAATACATTTTTTCATCTTTCTAGATGTCTGCCAACTTCAATGACTGTAGTTATTAGACATAAAATAAGCAGGTGCTGGAAGGTAGCAGAGTTGACTCTTTAGAATTTAAGGATCTCATTAGTTAAACTCTAGGTTTCTCAGAGCCCAGATATTACCTAAAAGGGATGTGTTGCCGGATTGGGGATCGTCTACATTTCCTTGTTGCACAGACGTTTTCTTGAGTTTGGTAGGTGACCTAGGGTCGATCTAATCTGTTTCATAACCAACTTATCCTTACTATATGAATCTTCCTTTGGTGGTGAGTGCTCTGACATCTTTTTAATGCTGAACCCATGCCCACCAATTTTTGCAGTTTTTGGCTTCTGAGATCCCACTAACAATAGCTTTTATTTACATAAGAGAAGAGAGACATTTACCTTAATATATCAGCTGTACTGTGCCCTGGCCATAAGAAGGCCTTGTACACATCACCACCAATTCCCATGGAACCTCACTGAGGTTTTCCACCTGGGTAATTGTGGCATGAAAGGCTAGGGGCTTGGCTCCTGCAGGCCCTTCTGCCAGCCCATGCTGACCTGCCCTGCAAAGGAAAACCATTTAGATTCAGTGCTCAAAAGCAAAACCCATTGGAGCTCAGACCCAAAGGAGCTTACCCACAGCCCCTGGAAAGGAGAAAGTGCTTTCAAAGGATTCACAGGTACCATGCTTGTGTTTCTCATTCTTCCCCATATGCTGCTGATATTTGCTTCAGATCCTGTTGCTGCTTCCAAATCTGTTAAATAACAAAATCCAACCAAGTAAATTTGAATCTAATTGAATCTAATTCAAGTAAATTTGAATCTAATCTAATTAAATGATTCATGAGTGGGGTAACACCCCATCTAACAAGTAGAGAGGCGCTCCCCTTAGCACACTTCTTCGAAACTCACAGATTATGCCTGTTGAACTATGCTGACATTGGGAGCTTCTGTAAATTGGTATTTGTTTGTTTGAATCACGTCGCTATGGGAATTTTAGTATCTGGCATTCATCACCATTTTGTAACCATAGTTACTTCTGATAATTTCAAGTTATTCATGCTCTGGAACATAAAATAATGCCCTATAGACTAATTGCATTAGAATAATATTTAAATGCTACAAGTTCTTCTAGTGCAAGTTTGACCTACATTTAGCCCAGCAAAGCTAATCAGGTAGAGAAACTTAATCAGTGAATCTAATCAGCAAAAACCTAGGACTACGCTTATAGACATTAGACCCTTTTTACCAGGAAAATGAAGTAGTAGTTTTTTAAGTGGCTGCAGTTAAAAACATTTTTTTATCAATTTCCAATTTTGTATCAGTCCTATCCTCTAGAGAGTTTAGTATTCACTGGATTGAATTCAGCTTTATGCATACATTTAAAAAGCAAATACATAGAGCTACTTTGTCTTTGCATTAAGGCATACCAAGTATACACTATCAACCTGATAGGTTTAGAGGAAAAAATTATAATTGTAGAAATAAAGTAGTATTTGAATTGATTTTTTCTTGAAATACATACCTCCTTAGCCACAATGCATTGTGTAAATTAATTGATGTAATTGAATTACAAAAGAACAGTTTTGCTTCATTTCCCCTTGATTTATTTTAGCTCTAGTAAGAAAAAAAAAAAAACAAAAAACTCTCTTGATAATAAATGACGAATACTTTAAAAGTGTATAGATTAGTATTTAACAATGTAGAAAATGGATTATTTTAAAATAAATAATAGCAGAGTTTCACTCTATGTATTGTTAGAAAAATCATATGTGCATGAACAAGCTTACATGCAAAGATGGGCCATACAAAATCATTATTTTTTCTTCCATATTTATCATGGTCACCAAAATTTGTATGCAGCCACAGTTCTTGTTAACTCATAAGACAATGAATCCTAGATAGTAAATGGGCCCAGTGTAGAAAAGGAAAAAGATAATAGAGTGATCTATGTGGCAATCCTTAAACCAGAATAGCTTTTCTTAGGACTGTGTCAGTTCATGTTGTCTAGGGCTTAGTTCATTTTGCCATCTTCCTTCTAAGAGCAGATACCACATTACAAAACTGAGATTTAAAAATGGAGTTTCAGGGACGCCTGGGTGACTCAGTTGGTTAAGCCGCTGCCTTGGCTCAGGTCATGATCCCAGCGTCCTGGGATCGAGTCCCACATCAGGCTCCTTGTTCTGTGGGGAGCCTGCTTCTCCCTCTGCCTCTGCCTGCCACTCTGTCTGCCTGTGCTCGCTCTCTCTCTCTGACAAATAAATAAATAAAATCTTTAAAAAAAAAATGGAGTTTCCTTATCCACCACATAGTTTGAAACATGACTGGTATAATAATTTATGGATTATTTATTGAAATCAGTGGCAACACCTATTGGCCTCAAAATACATAAATGAAGAGAAGGTGTTAAAATCTTTTAAGCAGCAGAAATACAGTGAATACCTAGTTGCTGAATTTCTGTAAACTGACACTTAATAAAGTACTCTAGTGGGTGTCAATATACGACAAAATCCTTCCTGCCAACTACATCTTTAAATCATAAATCTTCTGACACATCTTGTCAAAAGGGTTTATTTAGTATTTAGTTTGGAGCTATGTCAACAAACACTACATCCCTGGGACCAAATTACCACATTATATATCACAGACAAGTATGTGTCTCAATAGAATCTTTGAAAGATGATGATTTTCCCCATTTTGCAATTACACAAATAGTAGTTATTTACCTGCTTACACATAATATGGAGGGACAAATCTAGAAGGTTTTTCCTGGTGTATCTGATTACAAAAATCTTTAATTTTTTGTGTTATGCTACAATATCTCACTTTAGCCTATATTCAAATATAGAGATGGAAGAGGGAAAATTTTGCAGAATTTTGGGCATGAGGTTGCCTGGTATGCTAGTTAATATTACAAATCCTGGAGCCCCAGTGCCTGGATATGTGAGGGTTTTTCAGAGAAACAGAACCAGTATGAGAGTCTACCTATCTATCTATATATCTATCATCTATCATCTATCTATCGAAGGATTGGTTCACATGATTATGAGGCTGAGAATACCACAATATACCATTTACAAGCTAGAGACCCAGGAAAGCTGGCAGTGTAATTCCAGTCTGAGTCCAGAAGCCTGAAACCAGGTGAATAAATAGTGTAAATTACAATCTGTGTTGAAAGACCTGAAAACCAGGAGTGTAAGTCCAAGGGCAGGAGAAGACTGATTTCTGAGTTAAGCAGTTAGGCAAAGAGATAGTTTCCCTTCCAACCCCATATCCAAGAGAAATGAAAACATGTCCACAAAAAAAGTGTGTATGAATTATTACAGCAGCATTATTCCTAATAACCAAAAGGAGGAAGCAATTCCAATCTTCGTCAGTATGTGGATGAATAAACAAAAGTGGTATATACACACAATATAATAGTATTCAGTCATAAAAAGGAATGAAACACTGAGATATATTACAAAATGGATAAACCTTGAAAATATTATAGAAAATATTATACTAAGTGATAGAAACTAGCCATAGAAAAACAACATATTATATGATTTCATTTATATGAATTATCCAGAATAGGCAAATTTATAGAGGAAAAAATATAAAATATTTCCTTAGGATGGAGGACAGGGAACGGAGTGATAAAGGGATGATAGCCAAAACATATGGGTTTTCTTTATGTGGTAATAAAAATTTTCTAAAATTGACTCAGTGGTGTTTGGATATATCTTTGAATAGCTATACCCATTGCATTGCACACCTCAAATGGGTGAATTTTATGATTTGTGAATTATATCTCAATAAAGCTGTTTAAAATATAAAACTGCTTGACTGGCAATAAAGCCAGTACATGGATTAGCTGTTATTATTATCTGTTCTTTCTGAGATGTACCACTTGACACAAACCATTAAATCCTATATTGCTTCCTTTGAATTAAAACCGTAGTCCAAGGGTATTTATCTCTTGATTTTGCCTATTTGGTAGAATTTATAAGAAAAATTTATTCAGCAAAACATATCATAAAAAGCATGAGAATTCAGGATATGGAGGTAGCAGTTATTTAATAACAAAGTATGTACAGATTTGGCATTTGAATTATTTAATATGTGTGCTAAACCTTTCAAACACGTCAGTTAGAAAAAATTCTTTTTTTTTTTTTAAGATTTTATTGATTTATTTGACAGAGAGAAATCACAAGTAGGCAGAGAGGCAGGTAGAGAGAGAGGGGAAAGCAGGCTCCTTGCTTAACTGAGAGCCTGATGCGGGGCTCAATCCCAGGAGCCTGAGATCATGACCTGAGCTGAAGGCAGAGGCTTAACTCACTGAGCCACCCAGGTGCCCTAGAAAACAATTCTTAATAATATGATCTATAAAAACCATTATAGCCTTTATGTTTATTTAAAAAGGCAGGTTTCTTTGGGGAAGAAAAGTAGAACTATACATCCTAAAAGTTTCCCCTGGGTAGGAGAGAAATCCTTGCTCTTCCACTTACAGACTTTTCTCCTAGAGAGGAAGTTGCGCTAACTGAATGTACAATAGTTATTTGGACTTATTAATAAACCAACAAGCATCACCAAGTTGACAATCAATTTGATCACAGACAGCCTGAAACAATTTTTTCTCCCTCAAAGCAAAATAGATATTTCCTGAAACTACACAAAGTTTTTTAAAACCATTTGATAAGTTACCACTGAGTTTTAGTCAATCTATTTGGAAACAAATCACAGTAATTTCAGTATTTATAGGGAGATTGTTGGTTCGCTGCATATCAGCATTTTTAACATGACTGTATTTATGTATAGATATAAGAAAAGGAATAAAAAAAGAAAGGAAATGGAAAGCAAAGTGGCCATTACACCACCCCTGTTGTCCAACAATCACCATTCTAGTACTTGCTAGAATGGCTATCATTGGGCTGGCTACAATTTGTCACCATTTTCCTTGTCTTCTTTTCCATTTACTCTCTTATTTTCCGATCTATATACCCACAGTTTAAATTTTTTAAGATACTACTTCATTCTCCAACAATATTTTTGTTTGTTGCATTCATTTACATTTTGGCAATTTGCTGTAAATAAATGTTTCCATTTACTTCCTGTCAAGGTTTCTGTTCTGTCTCCATTGCCTCTCCTTCCCATGTTTAAGTTGTGGATAGCTAGACAACAATTTTGTAGTCATAATTCATCCACAACTGGAATTCTCTAAATCACCTATATCTATCTCTGATTTTCCACTCTCACCAAATTTTCAAACATTTTTTTCACATGTTCAAGATTATACTCTTGCTCATATATAATAATTTCCCTGAACTTTCTAACTTCATTGTGTTTCTAGGGACCTTTGCTTTGATTTTTAATGGTTTAAATTTTTTACCTGCATTAAGAGATTGTTAGTCTTCTTGGTCTTTCAATATTTGTAAAGTATCCTATAGTATCAGCACGAGTAAATTCACATTTCTCTTCCTTAATGCAAGTGATTTTGAGTTTTCATGAAACAATTCATGAGATTGAACTGATTGAAAAGTAAATTTGACACAACTATGTTGATATCATTAATTTGCATTCTAGCAAAAATGGAAAACATTTTATTTCAACCAAATTATGTGTGCCACAAAAATATCATGGCTGGGGACGCCTGGGTGGCTCAGTTGGTTGGACGACTGCCTTCGGCTCAGGTCATGATCCTGGAGTGCCGGGATCGAGTCCCGCATCGGGCTCCCGGCTTCGCGGGGAGTCTGCTTCTCCCTCTGACCTTCTCCTCGCTCATGCTCTCTCTCACTGTCTCTCTCTCAAATAAATAAATAAAATCTTAAAAAAAAAAAAAATATCATGGCTGTTATTCTACCCTTAACCACCACACTGATCAAAAGTTTACTCATTTTGGGGCGCCTGGGTGGCTCAGTGGGTTAAGCCACTGCCTTCGGCTCAGGTCATGATCTCAGAGTCCTGGGATCGAGCCCCGCATCGGGCTCTCTGCTCAGCAGGGAGCCTGCTTCCTCCTCTCTCTGCCTGCCTCTCTGCCTGCTTGTGATCTCTCTGTCAAATAAATAAATAAAATCTTTAAAAAAAAAAGTTTACTCATTTTTACAGTATATGAATAAATTACAAATTTGGACTACATTTGTATTTTGAAAAAGTATGTTTTCTAAAGGCATAGAACAGACTCAACATTAAGGTATTGATATTAAATTTTCTTTTAAAACCCATATCCATTCCTAGCTCAAAAATTTTATTTTATTAAATAAAATACATAAATATCATTAAATTATGAAAGAATTAGTAAAAATTATGAGAATTTTCTGTTTAATACAAAGCACAGAATAAGACATTGTAATGCAGCCCATTTTCCCCCCAGTTAATGTAAAAAATGATCAAGTGAGTATAATCAGGTACTCCAGAAAAAGTAAAGGTATCCAGATTTGTGAATCTTACTCATTATAAATATCAATTTTTAATAAAAATTTTAAAGACATGATTTTTGTAGTTTTAATGTTAAAAAAGTCATAAAGTTTTAATGACCAACCCAGTAGCAATGAACATTTCTAGTGTGTAAATAGAACATAAATTGAAGATGTCATCAAACTTATCTAACTCTATGGTCATGACAAATGGATTTAGAAGTCTAAGTAAAGTGACTCCCACTGGCCAAAAGAGGTAATTAGAATATTAATAATAAGTGCAATGAATTGAAACTCATCAAATGCATTTAAACTCATGAGTTTATAATGATATTAAGAGAAATAAAACCAACCATGCACCTTCTCAGATAATAGGAGACTGATTCATTATCTAGAAGTTTGCTAAATAAAAAGGAAAAAATCAAGGATTTTTCTTTCCTTTCCTATATCAACCGCACCAGTAAATAACAGCTGGATAACTAAATAATAGAAGAAGGGAACCATCTTCTTATATTATTACTCAAGATAAAAACAAAAACAATATTTTAATGAAGTAGAGGACCTAGATTTGAGCATCTATGACTCTTACTTGTCATAAAAACACAACCATTATATACTGCCAGGTAAAAGAACAAAGTACTGCCAATAGTCTTCTCAGATATATTCTGAATCTGATCAAGCTTCTGGATCTGGCTTCCAATTCTCATGAAAGATGGAGACCAAAGAAACAGGTAGAACACCACCAATGAATTTCCTATATGTAAATTATAGACTGTGGGCATACCAAAAATTCAATGACCCAAGGTTGTCCACAATTAAATTATTCCCTATAGGGTTAATTCTGTGATGGTCTTTGGTTCATGCTACAAAAAGTCCTGCTGATCCTCAAAGTCTGACAATTCTTCTTATATACTCCATTTCTTCCCTGATACTTCAACAATAACCTTCCTGAAGACAGCCAGGAAGATTCTACTTTGCCACAACGTGTTCTCTCTCAATCTCAGGGCTTCTTTGGTTCCAGAAGGTGTTATTGAAATCATGTTTGTGATGTTACTACAATGTGAGGGGAGGAGGTATAACTGCACATTTTTTATATGATCCAGTATTAATTTTCTTTACCAAATGGCAAAATTAGCATGCTGTGTTCAGTTATATTAGGCCAAAATTCTGGGAGATTTTTTTTTCATCTTAAAAAAAGTATGTTCCACAGCAATAAGACAAAAAGAAAAGAAAATTTTTTTAATAATTACATTATTTATGGCTTAATGCAAAATTGTTTTTCCTGGGAATTTCCATATTATCCGAACTCCTATGCTTCCTTCTAATTTCTGTGTTACAGAATAGCATGGAATTGATGGAATAACATCTCTTAGATCCCCCCAACGAGGTTCCTGTCCCCTGGACTCCCAAAAGTTTATACATGTGTGTTACAATTCTGTGCCAAGCTTATTCATTAATTAGACTGAAATCAGTAATTTGAAACAAGCTCCCACATTGGTGCACTTGAAGTAGCTGAGAATTCTTTAGCCTCCCCCCTGCCTAAAACTCTTTCTGTCTTGTGAGACTTTTGTCTAAAAAGTTGGGAATTTTATAGAGATTCTCACTCCAGACAGCTTCCCTAAGAATCAAGCTAAGGCTATTAGGAGACAGTATGTTTAAGCAGTAATTTGGAGATAGACATATCCATCATTACATTTTTTTCCAGTTTTATTTATGTATTTAAAATATTTTATTTATTTATATGACAGAGAGAAAGAGCACAAGCAGAGATAGCAGGAGGCAGAAGGAGAGGCAGAGGCAGGCTCCCCACCAAGCAGGGACCCTGATATGGGGTTTGATCCCAGGATTCTGAGATCATGACCTGAGCCAAAGCAGACCCTTAACCAACTGAGCTATCCAAGCATTCCTCCAGTTTTATTGATATACAATTTCTATATGCTATTATGTTAGTCCAAGGTATAAACATAATCATTTATATATGTACCTATTGCGAGGTCATTACCACACAAGTTTTGTAAACATATATCTTCTTAAATAGAATTTTTTCTTGTGATAAGAATTTTTAAGATCTACTCTTAGCAACTGTCCCATTACTTTTGGAGTTGTACTGCTGTTTAGTCAGAAAATATCCCAATTAGTTACACTATTAATAATAGTAATGGTAAGTAGAATAATAGAGTTGAAGTCCTAAAAAAAAAAATCACACACACACAAAGCAAATCTTATGAACTACTCAGGTAAGCTAGAAAAAGTTTGAAGACAGCTATTCTCTATAGTTTATAGTCCACTTTATCTGGGACTAAGCCCTGAATAGGCATTTCACTCTGTGCACAGGGCTTAAAAGCCACAGAAATTCAGGATAAGATGTTTTGGGTCAGGGGATATATCTCCCTATTTCATTTGTGTTGTTTGTGAAAGCACTAGTCTAGATATTTTGGGTCAAGATAAAATTTAACAATTTTTACAGACCCAGAGGTTTCTTGCAAACATCTTGCCTAGACATTGTATATTTCTGTGTGGTTGTCTTATTTTTTTCAAGAGAAATGAGCAAAAAACATGCAATTAGAACCCTCTGATAATCTAAGTCAGGGAAAGAGCATTTTACAAGCCAGAAGTACAGGTTTTCATTTCATGTACATTTAATTATGATACTAATTTAGACTCATTCATATACTTTTCATCCAAACCAAGAAAAGCCTTTTTTCCTCTTTTTTTTTTTTTAAAGTCAGAGCTCTTTGCTCTCTGAACCACATAAAAATGGTTCCAATCTTTAAAACTTTGCATACATTTTACCCCCTTTATGGTAGATCTGTTCTAATTAGATGACTCTATAATACACACAAATGAAATATTTATATGACCAGTTCATCTCCGAAAGTCTTAAAAAAGGAGCCAATCATAGAAACAAAAAAGGCTACAATGAAAAGCACACTTAAAAAAGTAATTATTTTCTTTTTGTAGAATAAAAACTGTTTCAGAAATTAGTTTCTCACACACTCACCACAAAGAAACACAGAGGACCAATAGCCAGTTTTTCAACTTTGGCCATTGGTCAAATGTTAATACAAGGAACAATTTGCTGTATTCAAACCAAAGCAGCAATCAATTGCATCACTTTCAGGTTGTGATGGTCAGGTAGACTTGAATAATTTTGAGATGTCCTTGAAGCAAGAATTGATTTTCATTAGAGTGCTTAAAAAAAAAAAAAAAAAAGTTAAAGTGATTCAAGCAGTGCCTGGGCGGCTCAGTTGGTGACGCATCTGCCTTTGGTTCCCAGAGTCCTAGGATCTAGCCTGCATTCTTCAGCCCGCTCAGTGGGGAGCCTGATTCTCTCCCCCCTACTCCCCCTGCTTATGTTCTCTTTCTATTTTTCAAATAAATAAATAAAATCTTAAAAAAAAAAAGTGATTCAAGTTCACAAAATGTGCAAACAATACAAACTTTAAGAGTTTTATCTATTAATCAGATTATACATAATTAAAGTTTTAATATGTAATATGAGGATTTTATCATCTTTGCATTAGAGTTCAGCCACCTATCTTTTAAAATCATATTCTTTATTTTTAAGATTTTATTTGTTTATTTGACAGACAGAGAGATCACAAGTAGGCAGAGAGGCAGAGAGAGAGGGAGCAGCAGGCTCCTCGCTGAGCAGAGAGCCTGATGTGGGCCTTGAACCCAGGACCCTGAGATAATGACCTGAGCCAAAAGCAGAGGCTCCCAGGCACCCTAAAATCATATTCTTATGATCTATTGCCAAAGTGAATATCAAGAGATAACAGAGTCCTCAACACAAGCAAACACAGGGATAAACAGAAAGATAGTGTTTTCTGTCACTTGTAAAAGACCATATGGTCAGATAATATAATCAAAGCCAACCTCCCAATGTTACTGCTAAAGAGGAAACAAAACGATGTTCATTTAAAAAATGTAATCAGACTTGGCTGAGAAACAAAACAGAGTCAGAAACAGTCAACAAGAATAAATGATCTTCCCTGCTTGGTTAGATTTATTACCGGAGCCAAGAAAGGTAAGTCAAGACACAAGACACAAAAGAACTGCATTTTGGAAGCAACACAACTTGTTTAGTTATAGTAGGGTGGATCTGCCTGGGAATCTTAATAGTCCTTCCACCAATTCAGAAAAAATCCAGAGGGGAAAAATATTTTCACAAGGAAAATGCTACAGGGGAATTTACATGTCCAAAAGAACTTAGATCTATGAAGGAATGAAAAGCAATGGAATGAGTAAACATATTGTAAATATTCTTTCAATATTAATAACTATTTAAAGGGTATTTCATTGAGAAAACACAATGGATTTTTTTAAAAGTTTATTTATTTATTTATTTATTTGTCAGAAAGATAGAGAGCACAAGTAGGAAGAGTGTCAGGCAGAGAATTTATTACCCGAGAATTTATTAATTTTGTAAGCAAATATGGCAATGATTACACAAATTGTGGGTAGGGGTAAAAAGAATAATACTTCTTACATAATATGTGAAGTGATTTTTCTATTCTGTGAAGGACAACCTTGAGAAGTTAAGGATAAATATTATAATATAATTATAATATCTAAAGCTACCACTATCCATAGCTTCAAAACTGTAGAGATTCAAAAGGGAATATAAAAATATTTAAAATATCAAAATATTTAAAATAATACTAAGGAAAATAGGAAAATAGAGAATGAATGGCAACATCTAGACAAATTTTTTGAAGATTATAGCTGAATGTAAAACATCCCTTTCTTCTTTGCGGGAGATACCTGATGTCCTTAACTTTAGTGGTTGCAGGAAGATTCTAATTTTTTTTTCAATTTTGTTTTCTCATAGAAGAATGTATAAATCATTGTGAAAATATTTTTCTTTACCTTTTTTCTCTTATACCAGATTTTATTTCTCACATCAAATTTATATTTTAATTAAAATATTTAGGTACATATTTTAATTAAAATTTGGGGTCAAAATGATTTTCTTTTGGAAATGTAAGAGGCTTAATTATTTTCTAGTTTATAATAATAAAAATGTAAGCCTAATGCCCATCTAATATTTCTTCTCTTTTAACCAAACCACTTTTGGTCTGGATGATTTTACAATTTTCTTCTACATTTAAAATTCTGATATTTTAGCAAAACATATCTATCTCTAGGTTAGTTTGCTTTTAACTAGACTGGCAGTCCATCAGCCCTTTCAAGCAGAAGAATGATGATTATCATCTGATTGAGAAAAAAAAATCTTCTATTATTTTTAATAATTTATTTCCTTCTACTTTTTTTCTATTCTATAACCCTGGAAATTTTATTATGAATATGCAGAAAAAGTCAATAGATTCTTTATGATTATTTTCTCTAATATTACTTTTCCGTATATTTTGCTTTACATTGCAGACTTCCTCAAGCTTTTATACTAAATTACTAAGTAAGTTTTAACTGGGAAGGTGAGTATGATTAGAAAAACCATGGGGAAATTTTTGGAGTGACACTTCACTATCGAATAATATGGTAAAGATCTATAGGAAGAGCAGTATTTATTAGCACCTTACATATGTGAAAAAATCAAGGTAAAATATTTATTTTACTTTCTAACTTAATTATCCTCTTATGATTTTCCTGGAGACAGATGCATCTTAAAGGATTATAGTGAAATATTGTAAGCTGAATGGGGCCATAATTCTAGTTGCAACTGATGTTTCAGATATAGACTCTTTAATGGGACAATTAGGCAAATCAACACATCCCTGGTATCTGTTTAATAACCAATGATTTTGTAAATGATTTATCTCTGCAAATAAAACGAAGAAAGGTGGAAGCCATTTGCATTCCCATGACAAGGACAGCTGAGTGCCTTCAATCAAATTTATAACAATTTTGCTTAGGGCTATGTCAACACTCCCATTCTGCTCATAATTAATCTGCATGGACATCCATTATATTAGCCCACATCACTAATGGAAATTTGAAGGTGTTCCCATGCTCCTGAGATGTCTGTGTTGCAAGATGAGGGGCACGTTATTCACGTCTTCAAAGTGAGTAACAAATAGCTTTGCCTTGAGGTCTGAACTAGTAAGAAAATAGTACAAGATTGAGTCTCTTTAGCCGTAACATGCACCACATTTGAATGCATTGCTCTTCATGCATACAATGACCACTAATACTCTTAGCATAAAGACGTATGCTGAGCAAGTAAATGTTCTCTAGCTGTTCCAGAATAAAGTGCAAACCGATTTTTCATTTTGGTCTTGCTCTGACTGCTTGAAGTGTCTACTGCACATCTGTATGCCCCATGTACTCTACAGCAGACACTAATAGGAGAAATGTGAAGCAGACCCAGATGGTTTGGGAACAGAACAATAACTTCTTAGAAAATAAATATTTCCTTTCAGTCAGGTGGTAACTTCTGATAATTCAGAAGAGGTCTTAGAGGTTAAGCCTAGAACCCATACTTCCAGCTATTCCAAAATTATTCCAATCTGTAAGTCTCTTATTGCTTATACATACCCTTGATTAGTTAAATTATCAATTTCTGTAGATGCCATGAAATCTGAACCAATAAACCATATATTTATGATACAGCTCAGATCCAAATTCTGCACAGGGCATACTTCAAGTGTCTTAGCTGGAAATAATATCTCCTTTTTTTCCTACTATAACATTTACATTTTAACTTTTAAAAATTATTTATCACATTGTCCTTCTATGTGTTACCACTTTCATTGGGCAGTGGATACTACTCTTAATAGGATCTTGTCAATAATCATAATGATATTCAGTTCAACAGACTAAATATAAAAAGACTTCTAATTTAATTTATTTGGATTTCAATTTTAGTAAGTAATGTTAACAGCACCAATTAGATGATAAAATTGGTTATCGAGTAAACATGTATCACTTAGGAAAGAGAGAAAGAAAAATTCCAATACTTTTCCCACAAATGTCTATTTCACCAACACAATTGGATATGGTGAGCCAATTATACACACTAATTATTTACAGAATAAATTTTTAATTAGTAAAGGTAAAAGGATATACTAAATATATATCTCCTAAAAAAACTGTTTATTGATGTTGAGATATATTACTGAAGTGTGGTATATTTTGAAAAACACATTCTTCATTAAATATTTATTCTTGTCTGTGAGACATTTTTGTTAATAAATATTAGAAATAATGAGAAAGGGCTTTGTTCAATACTCAATGCTGAATTTTTGAAATGATGAGTCTACATATTTTGCACATTCATTTTAACTTTATTTCTGTGGTTCACATATAAAAGTATTCAATGCAAAGAAACATATATACTCTCATACAGTTATTGCTTCCCTATAATCCTCTAGTATCAGTATTTACAAATTAATTTACATGTAATTTACCAGTATCAGTATTTACAAACTAATCTACATGATTTTTAAGTGACCCTTACTGCGTGGCTATAGTTGTCAAGTAAATACTTGTCTAACTGAAATTTGAATAAAATCACTAAGGATCCAAAAAAAAAAATAGTATTCATTGCAGAGGAAAAAAAGGCAGATCTGAGGACTACTGTGTCAGTTTCTTGAGTGAAGATGATAAAATGGAACATGGAAAGACAAAAGGCTTAGACATTTCCAAATGTGCTCCTTCATTTGCAACTCAATCTGCTCTGGAATCTCACACTAGCTTTTAACACCTAATAAATTATGAAAAGTTATTTAAGAGAAAATATGCACATCAAAACCCACCCTACCAGGATACTTTTTGGCCTCTTCTTGCTCCCTCTTCTATCACCTACTGTATTCTTTAAGCTTTAAAGAGGCCCATCATCATCTTCTTGCCAGATAGTTGCAAGAAAGGGCAGTATTCTAGGGATATATTTTATTTTATTTCCTTTTTGTGAATAATGTGAAAAATAAAAAACTCTAACATCAAATAAATTATTTGTTCATATTAACTCTATAAATAATTTTCAAAGGTCCGTGGAACATTGGTGACATCCTTCTGTTAAAAGGCTTTTGTGGGACGCCTGGGTGGCTCAGCGGGTTAAGCCGCTGCCTTCGGCTCAGGTCATGATCTCAGAGTCCTGGGATCGAGTCCCGCATCGGGCTCTCTGCTCAGCAGGGAGCCTGCTTCCTCCTGTCTCTCTGCCTGTCTCTCTGCCTGCTTGTGATCTCTCTCTGTCAAATAAATAAATAAAATCTTAAAAAAAAAAAAAAAAGAGGCTTTTGTGTTTAAAAAGATTGGGTGTTTACTGTTTTTCAATTTGCTATTCTCACTTCAAAGATTGACCAACCTAACTCATTTCCTATAAGTTTGGGTGAAAAGTAACAATTCAAAATGGCAAAATAAAATTGTATGTTGTGAAAACTCAGGAGTATACATTCTGAGCTAATAATTGGTAGCATTTTATCAACAATTTATCTAAAGGGCATGATAAGAAACACCTTGTAATACTGGGGTAAACTAAAGTGAACATTGGTAAATTTATGAGACATCTTAGATTAAGTAACAGAAATATTATTTACTAAGTTATCTTCCAATCACCATAGTGATTTATAGAAAGCTTCAAATCTATATCTGAGGGGCCCCTGGGTAGCTCAGTTGGTTAAACATATGCCTTCAGCTCAGGTTGTGATCCCAGAGTGCTGGAGTCCAGCCCCTCACTGGGTTCCCTGCTCAGCAGGAAGCCTGCTTTTCCCTCTCCCTCTGTCTGCAGCTACCCCTGCTTGTCCTCACTTTGTCTCTGTCAAATCAATCAATCATCCATCAATCAATCATTTAAAAAAATCTCAAAAAAACCTAGCTCTGAAACATGTGTAAAAATTGATTGCATTCTGTGTACTAAACTCTTCTAGCTTCATTTGGTGTTCGTACATACATTTCAGCTTGGAGATTACCTTTCAGGTATTCATCATGAATAATTAAATTTAGTATATCATTGGAAGCTTCTTTATTCTTTTGACTATCATTCATTAATTTGCATATTTACCTAGTCAACAAATAGTGATTACTGACCACTATATGGTATAAAGGGTATAAAGGTAGAAAATGTGAAATTAGTCAAAGAGGTGTGTCAGTACCACATATATAAAACGATAGTACTTTTTTCAGATGCATCAGGTAGTTTCTATCTTGAACCCTTGTGTTTTTCTATTTCCCCTGTATGAAATGCTTTCATGAACTAAATCAGACATTTTGACACATATATAAATTTGGAAGTGGAGAGTGATCCCATGTGGATCACATATTTTAATCCTTCACCTTCTTAAGGTCTTGTATAATTATAATTTATTTTAAATTAAAACCAATTCATATCCCCAAGTTTTAAATTTATTGTCATTGAAATTATAGTATAATCTAATTTTCTTGTTATTGAATCCCCACCAGACCTTATAAGGAAATAAATTCCAAGACGACAAAAAATTAGTCTTAATTTTTATTTCCTTATTGCACAGAAAAGCTCTTGGCACATTGTGTATTCAATTTAAAAATTTGTTAAATTAATTAATAAATGAAGAAAAATGAAATAGAAAAACAAGAAGAACAAGTATGTGAATGTGAGGAAGTTTGAAGAAATATATAAGATGAAAAACTAATTTTTAGACATGAAGTAAAATAGTAAAAAAATAGTAAAAAGTAGCCAGATGATTCTGAATATAAGCAATCAGCTAAATTTAAACTACTGGTTAGGGGAAAATCCATCAAAAAATTGTCCTTAACTTCTCCCTAAAGAAAGATCACACAGTGTTACAAACCTAATGAAAGAAGAGATTTTACAAATGGATTAAAAGCTCATGTGTATCAATTTCAATGCTGTTTGTCAAGAAAAATACAACTTCAAAAGTCATGTATTTTGTAGAATATTCCTCAGTTGGGATTTGTCTGATATTTTTCTTAAGATTAGATGTGGGTTATGGGTTTGAGGAGGAATACTACAGAGGTCAAGTGTCACCATCACATCAAGAGTACAACCTGTCAACATGACTTATCACTGTTGATATTAATCTTGGTCACCAAGCTGAAATAGTGTTTGTTAGGTTTATTTACTGTGAAGTTAGGCTTTTTGTTTCCTGTTTCATATAATATGCTCTTTGGACAAAAGTCCCTATGTGTAACACACACTTTAAGGAGTTATGCATCACCTCCTTGATGATAAAATATCTTAAAAAATTATTTATAATTCTTCACAGGTGATTTGTATATTCTACTCTGTATGTTTATTTTTTATCATTGATTTATGTAAGTATAGATGCATGGATACTTACTGTATACTTCTTGTATAATCTAATATCCTGAATTTGTTTGCTCAAATTTTCCTAGCTTTGTCTATTAGTAGTTTTCTCAGTTGGTTCTTATATTTGAAATCAATCCATTATTGTGTGTTGTTGTTGTTGTCTATTGTTGTTGAACACATCCCTATTTCCTGGCATGACCCGATGCTCCAGGTTCATATTGTATGTTTCCTGCCCAAGTCCTACAATCAGCCATATGCTCAAGCTTTCACTATCTGCCATTCATTTACTTAATTGTTCAGTTCCAGTATATACATATAGTGGTTTCAGAGATTTTAACCAAAATCCCATAAGAAACAATTTTATCCATTAATGTAGGGTTCTGATGTTTAGTTACTTTTGACTTTACTCTTACAGAATCTGCTTATTTCCAAAGCTACTTAGGTCAGCATCTTTTCCATCTCTACTCCATGTACTGACGTTGTTTCATATATTTGTAATATAGCTAGATTGTTTCATCATATTCAATGCTCCATTCTGGTATCCCCCAGTTCCCCCCACAAATTTAAATCTGCATATAATAAGGTTCAGTTTTGTGCAGTAAAGGTTTAAAGCATAATGTCAAATATCCATAATACTATAGCATACAGAATATATTAACCACCTTATACAACCTTCTGTCTTTCACCTATTAGCCTTTCTCACCTTAAATAGCTTTTAACTACGATCTATGTACCACCTCTACAGTCCAGACATTTTTTTAAAAGATTTTATTTATTAATTTATTTGACAGACAGAGATCACAAGTAGGCAGAGAGGCAGGCAGAGAGAGAGATTGGAGGAAGCAGGCTCTCCACTGAGCAGAGAGCCCGATGTGGGGCCCCGATCCCAGGATCCTGGGATCATGACCTGAGCCGAAGGCAGAGGCTTTAACCGACTGAGCCACCCAGGTGCCCCTACGGTCCATACATTTTTAAAAAATAAAATCATGTTTTTGTATTTTTGCTTTGTTATTCTTTAATAATATATAAATAAAAAATCCACAATACTAGCGACCAAAATGTAATTTCTGAAGAATGTTTGACAGAATATCCCTCAATGACATATGATGTTTTCTTTAAATGTAACACAAATTTAAAATAAATCAATCAATTTTGCAAATGAAGAATATCCTACTTACTAAATCATTTATAGAGCCTTTAAACCTCTGAACTGCAAATCACAAGTCATCAGAAATACACGTTAAAATAGTGAGAAAATCTAGGGGTGAAATATGTTTATAATATATCATTGTAAAAGTTGAAAAAAGATTCTAAAGCTTGTACTAAGCGGAGTGTAATATCCTAAACAGGGAGTTGGATTATATGCTCCAGTTACAGAATATGATCCAAATACAAAATATGAAATATTCAGGGTAAACATAGATATTAATTAGTATAAGCAAGGAAGAGATTGAGTAACAGAAGATCTTGGCACATTTGACATGTGAGAGCTAGGAAGTAAGTTTGAGTAATAAGGACAATTCAAGAACATTATGTCCGGCAACTAAGGCTTGTAAATAATGCATAATTTTGTTATTGAAGGCCCCATTCCCTAAGCAGGACAATTGTGTCTGAAAGTGGAGAAAAGATGGAAGAATTAATAAAGCTTTGCAAGTGTTTTCTAGGGTGAAAGCATGCTAATTTTCTCCCACTCCACTATTTTCTTTCCAGGTTTTTAATTGCCTTTAGGATAAGTCAAGATTCTTGAGTCAATTGATTTCCCAAAATGGTTCTCTGGACAATAAAGAAAACTTTGGGAGACATAGGTGAAGAGGAGAGCGTTCCAGTCATGAATGTACAAAAAATTATTGCCTATCAAAAGGTCCCATAAGTCTTGCTAGGGACAATGCAGATTTAAAAGGTATATTTTCGGGACGCCTTGGTGGCTCAGTTGGTTGGATGACTGCCTTCGGCTCAGGTCATGATCCCGGAGTCCCAGGATCGAGTCCCGCATCGGGCTCCCAGCTCCATGGGGAGTCTGCTTCTCCCTCTGACCTTCTCCTCGCTCATGCTCTCTCTCACTGTCTCTCTCTCAAATAAATAAATAAAATCTTTAAAAAATAAATAAATAAAAATAAAAGGTATATTTTCATATTTTGAAACCAGTATCAATTGTTATGACAGAAAAGTAAACAAGCAGTTACAAAATAATATAATAAATGCTATACTAAAGTACTATGAGATTGTTTATCTCAGTTGGAAGCTTTTGTAGGAAGGCTGTATAACTTTTTATCTAAAGTTGATATATTGCGTATTACAGACTATCCGTGTTTCAAATATGCATGATACATTGAGTTTCCCAGGAAGCACCAACCTACCTTAGCCAGATTTCATGCTTGTAAGATTAAGTGAAGCTGTTGGGATATTTTCTGAGTAAAAATAAGATCTGAGTAAAAATAAGATCTGTCTTATTATTGAGTTAAGTGATAAGAATCAGTGATTAACCATATGAATGCATGTGAATATTAATTAGCTTATAGTTTTTCTGAGGATAAAATGAGGCAATTTGTCTGAAAGCAACTTGAAATACAATAAAGGAAAAATTGACATTCATTAGGCTTCCCACAAAATTTCTGTAACACTTAAAAGGAGTGAAGATGAATGTTAGTAAATAATTAAATATGACCAAAATTAATTGTTATAACTCAGGTATTCTGTCTGATAGCTTTTCCCAATTTCTACTTCTTATGACCTACAGAAAAAAATACAATGTAATAAATTGTTCATGTATACTCCTATCACCTGCAAAAATTCTGGCCCAAAACAGAAACAGACAAAACTCTCCTTGGAAGGAAACTTGAAAGGATATAGAAAATGTCTTATGGGGGCACACGTGTGGCTCAGTCTGTTAAGTGTCTGCCTTTGGTTCAGGTCATGATCTTGGGGTCTTGCAATCGAGCCACACATCAGGCTCCTTGCTCAACAGGGAATGTGTTCTTCTCCCTCTACCTCTTCTCCTGCTCTCTCTATCTTTTTCTCTCAAATAAATAAGTAAAAAATCTTTTTAAAAAAAAGTCTTATGACCCACATCACCTTGATTATCTCTACTATGAATATTTCAATTGAGAAATTTAACAATACTGGACTCCAGCTTTCTAAGTTGGTAAATAGCTAAATTACACTGTTTTTAGTAAATATATTCACAAATGGGCCATGCCTTATTTCCACACATATTCTGATTTTGCCCCACTTTCAACTGGGGATTCTTTTGTCTGGCTGTTCTGTAAGCAGACCAAAAATAATATGATAACCCCAATTGCAAATGTATTAGTGACCTTGACAGTTATAGAGTATCTCTGTGCTCTTGTGCCAAATGGAAGTCCAGTTTAATACATTTTAACAACAACAGAAAAATAGTGCTAGAGTAAAATTGCAGAGAAAAGATGTAATTTGTTATACTCCTGCGGACATTAATGATGTGCTAGCAATAATAGCACTTTTACTCATGGCAGATAAAGATATCAGCCTAAGATTGCCAGTAGGAAGGAAACATGGTAAAAAAAGGCTATTTCAAAATACCCAGATTAGGAATCTTTTCAATGAGCTGTAAGGCTAATAACATAATAGTAGAATCTTCATGTTTGTTTGTTTTGTTTTTGTTTTTGTTTTTGTTTTTGTTTTTGTTTTTCCTCCTGAGGAGTTAGGAGACTCAACAATTGAAAGAGCCTTGATAAGATTTGGAAATTTTAGAGGGTTGTTGACTTATCAGAGAACCACAGCTTATCATGTGAATGTAATGCATGCAAATTTATAAAGATAAGAGGAAGGGACTCTTATAAAGTCTTACTGAAAGAGATACTTGCTAGGTGAGATGAGAGTACCTTGAAACATGATTCTATTTATCAACTCACAGTGGATCTAAAGAATACAGAAAAAATCACTTGGAAATAAAGCAAATAAATAGAAACTGAAGATTTTTCAATAGTGTAGGAAGGAAAAATCACTTCACATGTAAGGGAAAATACTCTGAAAGGTGAGGTAAAAGGGAAAAAATGAGAAAGTAGATGTTATGTGATTTTAGGCCCTTTTCCATCAAGGAAAATATTTTAAGTAAATTAGTCATGCAGAACTGAAACTATGCCCTTTACTCTCATACTCGTTTTTGAATATTGCCCTGTCAGGTATTCTTTTTTTTTTTAATTCAATTAGTCAACATATGGTACATCATTAGTTTTCAATGTAGTTTTCATTGATTCATTAGTTGCGTACAACACCCACTGCTCATCACATCACATGCCCTTCTTAATGCCCATCCCCCCAAACCCCCTTCCACAACCCTTTTTGTTTCCCAGAATCAAGAGTCTCTCATGGTTTGTATTCTTCTCTGATTTTTTCCCATTAAGTTTTCTCTCTCTTCCCTGATGATCTTCTGTGCTATTTCTTATATTCCACATATGAGTGAAACCATATGATAATTGTCTTTTCTCTGCTTGATTTATTTCACTTAGCATAATACCCTCAAGTTCCATCCATGTCCATGTAAATGGTATGTATTCATCCTTTTTGTTAGCCAAGCAATATTCCATTGTATATATGAACATCTTCTTTATCTATTCATCTGTTGAAGGATATCTCAGCTCCTTCCAGTTTGGTTATTGTGGACATTGGCTGCTATGAACATTGCTATGAACATTGGGGTGCATGTGCCCTTTCTTTTCAATACATCTCTATCTTTGGGGTAAATACCCAGTAGTGCAATTGCTGTGTCATAGGGTAGCTCTACTTTAACTTTTTGAGGAGCCTCCATACTGTTTTCCAGAGTGGCTGTACCAGCTTTCATTCCCACCAACAGTGGGAACAACATCTGTTGTTTCCTGTCTTGTTAAATTTAGCCATTCTAACTGGTGTAAGGTGATATGTCATTGTGGTTTTGATTTGTATTTCCCTGATGACAAGTGATATGGAGTATTTTTTCATGTATGTGTTGGCCATTTGCATGTCTTCTTTGGAGACATGTCTATTTATGTCTTCTGCCCATTTCTTGATTGGATTATTTGTTTTTTGATTGTTGAGTTTGATAAAGAATATCTGTTATGAAACTAACCAATTACCTTTATCTACAATATTAAGTGGTTTTACATCCTTCTTCACCATTTTCTTGCTTTTTCCTTAGGCAGGAGGACTAATCTCAATTCCTTTCCAGAAAAAACTTTCCTGACCTGTCTCCAGAAGGTCAGGTTTATATATCAAATATCCTACTTGATATCTCCACTGGGATATTTAAAGACTTCTCAAAATTTCCATGTTCAACAATGAATTTCTGATTTCCCCCATACCCCAAATCTGCTCCACTCATAGGTTTCCCATTTTCATCAGTGTCAGCTCTATCTATCTGTTTAAAACAAATACAGTTGAAGTAATATAGTTACTTTACAGTTGTCCTCAACTCCTTTCTTTTATTTAAAACAACTTTTATTTGCCCTTCTTTTCTTTCTTTCTTTCTTTCTTTCTTTCTTTCTTTCTTTCTTTCATTCTTTTTTTATGTAGGCTCCATGCCCAGTGTGGAGCCCAATGTGGTGCTTGAACTTGTGACCCTGAGATCAAGACCTGAGCTGAGATCAAGAGTTGGACGCTTAACTGACTGAGCCATCCAGGAAACCCCACTTATAAACAGCTTTAATTGGCAAGAAATCTTGTTGGTTCCACCTCCAAAGTATATACAGATATGAAAATAGTACATTATCAAATTTAATCTCATGATCTTGATTATTTAACTCTGGTTAAAGAAAACATCTTTGTTTTTAGGGAAAAGCATGGAAAATATGAAATTAAAAAATAAAATATATTATTTTAAAGGGAAAAATATGTATGTCCAGAATCCATACATTTCTCATTCTATACACTTCTACTCCCCATGTGAGCCACCATCACCTTCATTTCAGGTATCTGAAACACCTTCTCACTAGTCTCTTTAGATCTATCTTATCCTTGCCCCATGGTTCCCACAATTTATTATCAACAGCTGACATAATGTTCTTTCAAATTTATATTCTACAGCATGATAATCCTCTGCAATAAACTGCAATGGTTCCTTGTATCACTCAGGGTAAAATCCAAAGTCTTAACATGACTTAAAATATCTGAAATATTTTCATAGCTTATTACTTTTTGATCTCAGATCTTTCTATCTCCTGCTTCTCTCAGTCCATGCCAAGTTCAGGTCCACTGTGCACAGAAGTGGATCATTAGGGTGGCATGCAACTATCAAGTATCTAAAATTCATCTTTGAAAACTTCATTCTAGTGGTGTGACACTTTGGGAAAAGAGAGCTTAAACTGTTGGATAGGTGCATATTCAAGATTCATATGGCAAAATAAAGTGATATATACTCTTTGGATACCTGTCTTATCCAAATCTTATAGCCTTTGTCACACTTTTGTGGATTTTTAAATAATTGCTTATATCTGTGCTTAAGTTTTAAGCTCCTTGATGTCAGAGATCTAGGTAAGTGTTGTACACTCCAAGACTCATAATGTTACATTGGTTAATATCTCATCATTTACATCAAGATTCTCTCTCTCTTGAACTTCTTTAGATTATTGAGTACTTTGGAGGCTTTTCTTGGATTTTGACTGCTCAGATACGTATTTCTATTTATTATAGCTTAAGAGCAGATAATAGCCTCTTCTTCTTTACCTTAAAAACCACCCTTCATGCCACAATAAAATTTAATTCACCTTTGTAGTCCTAAGTGATTTAGAAATAAAGATTATATTCAGCTGCTTGGGTTCCATACACAAATATCCAACTGTATCTATACATTATATTTGGATATATAAAATTAAAAATGGTATGATCAGAGAACGCAGATGAGATAAGGATATTTAAGTAATTTTAAGAATTTTAGATATCACTTTAAAAGGAGAAGTTTTATAATGGGTTATTAGTTAGATTTTCCTTATCTTCAAAGAGTGCTCTAAATGGGATGCAAAAAACATATTTCTGGAAATCAAGTTTCCATGTGGGAAGTTAACATGCCATATTCACATAAGAAATGATTTTGGCCTGCCCTAGGTGAATGGGATAAGGAGGAAGAATAAATAAATATGAAATAAATATGAAAGACTTTGTATATGGCATTGAGAGATGGTCATGATTGATTAGGCATAGAATTGAGGAAGAAGTCAGTGGTACACTCCATATTTCTAGCTCTTTATATGTTTACATTTAACAGATATGTGAAATAGAAAGAATAGCAGGGATATTTTTAGGTGAGTAGTGATCTCAGTTTTCATTATTTTTAATATTAGGTCTTTGAAAGTGATATCTAAAATGCAATTGTAAAAATAGATCTGAAGTTCAAAAATATGTTTGTGTACAATATATTAGATTTTAGAGTTCTAACACACACATGGCATTCAAAGCAGTGAGAATGAATGAGATGTCTTGGGGAAAAGTGTAAATTGCAGTTCACAAAGTCAAATACCACCCTTGTTGTTGTATAACAAAAACAAGTAAAGCTTTCCAAATGTAAGAGGAGTAGGGTGGTTTAGAACTGGAAGCCACATGCTTCACTTAATAGACCCAGCTGGTCTTCAACACTAGGAATTGTCAGATTATCTAATTTTGAAGGGAAGCCAAATGTCTACATTTTTATACACATGGTCCGGTGTATATTATGGTAGTTCTAACAAGCAAAGAAAAGTTCTCTGAATGTTGTAGTGAAAAAAGCAAAATTTTAGACTGATATTTAACTTCACAGAACTGGTAGGATAATACAAAGTGTTTCAGGCTTACAAAGTAGACAGGAGTCCAGGAATCTTATTGAGCTTGGCTTCATGAACAATCTGTCTAAAACATCTCCAATATAACCAATGAACATTAACTCAGATCTATTTCTACTTTCCTAACTCCAGACTGAAAGCTCACAAAAAGAATGTCTGATTGGGCAATCCAATGGCAAAAACTTCTCTGATAGTAGTGAGCAGGTACAAAGTAGATTTACCCACTTCACCTTCCTGGATGGTAAGAAGGTCACTGAATTCTTTCACCGCTACATATTTGGGGATCTTCCTCCAAGAGGAGTGGAAAATCAGTGATGGAGAGTTAAATATCTTCTCCACAGAAGTAATCAATGCTTTAAACACCATGTGCTGAATATAAATATCCAGCAGTTTTGGCTCAAAGATAATGTTTTATACCATCATGTAATGACAGAGAGAGAGAGAGAGAGAGAGGGAAAGGAGGAAAGAAGGAAGGAAGGAAGGAAAAAAGGAAGGAAGGAAAAGAAAAGAAAAGAAAGGAAAAGAAAACGAAAGGAAAGGAAAGAAAGGAAAAGATAGGCTTAGGCTAATAAATTCCAAAATTTAAGGAATGACTATAGTGAACAGACTTTGGATCAGACTAGTATTTCCTGCAAAGTTCCAAAAAGTATATCTGGGTCAGTAAGACCAATAGTTTGTTTTGTTTTGTTTTAATTGGAAGGGATATATAGCAATATGCATGCATATTTTAATACATCAAACTAAAATGCATTCTTTGGATTTTGTAACTTGGGGTTTATAATCACAGTTCTGAGGGTAGAAATCAGATTTTAAAAAGTGAAAAATAGTGATTGTGAAAATATTTAGACAATGAATACAGACAACTTGTTGAAAATATTGGCTATGAAGTGAAATAGGGCGGTAAGGCAAAAAACTAAATGGGATATCACCCAAGTCTTCAGACGGGAAAGATTTGAACATGTTTTAATGATAGGGTGGCAAATGTAGAAAAAAGAGACTAATGGTCTAGAAATAAGTAGATAGTTATTAAATTTAAAGATAAGCAGAGAAATGACCCAAAAATGTAGGTAGAGGGATTAGAGCTAGATAAAATCAGTGAGCGCCTCTTCCTGGTAATAAATGAAGGTAAGAAGAATACTGAAGAAAATGTGTTTGTCAACTAGTGGTGGGTGCCTAAAATGTTTCAACCAACTGACAATCTGAAATAGAAGAAAATAGGAGAGTGGGGGGTGGCAATTAAATCTGAGTTTTGAAGACATTAAAGAATATTTTAAATAATGTGAGAATAAGGGATTTCTCTTCATTATTTAATTCACTTGTCCTGGTTTTTAACAAGAATTTGGAATCTTGTTCATAATCCTAATTTTCTCCATCACTCTTCTTCAATTTACTAGTTTCCTTATTTTCTAAATCCTGTCAATGCCACCAACTAAATTATCTCCCAGATCTATCCCTACTGAGCCATAATACTGTTATTTCACAGTGGTCTTTCATATGATCTTTTCCAATATTCAGTTAACTGAGATTGCTTTTCACTCCTTGACCTCTGTAAGTCACTTATTCATAATGTTTTCAGTTATATGCTGAAAAGAAAAATTTTAGCTGATTGTCTCATAGGATAAAGTAGAAAACTCTTAAAAAGTAAATGATAATCTTGAGTCAAACTTGATTTCTGTTCTATACCTTCCCCACACTCAAACATTATGCACACAATAGATGTTATCACAATTTCCCTAAAGTCAAGATGCCCATTTAATTATTTGTTTTTATTTATTGACATTTATTTACTGACTTATATCTTACAATGTCTTTCTCTTCTATCCTAATTATGAAATCTTTACCATTTAGGGTCTGAATCAAATGCCTTTCATTAAACATGATACTTTTTAAATTTATTTCTTACATACCCAATAATATTTCTCTTACATTCTCCAAAGATTTTGCATATTTCTGAATATAGTGCTTATTCTACTAAATGTTACTTAAAACATTAATGTGTCTATCATATCCATTCCAATGTCTACTACTTGAAAAGACAATGCCTTCTGAAAGAATATTTTACTTTCCAGTAAATATTCTGCCATTTCCTTTTATTTTATGAAATATGTAATATCATCATTTTAATTTTATTTATTTAGTTATTATTCAGCATACAGAATGTGTATATATAGTTTTCCTGCAAATGCTTTTGTCCAAAATATTTAGATATTTGAACAACCCTAGGATATATTTGTTCAGGTGGAATAATTATTTCTAAAATCTCATTCAGAGAAATATTTACAGACTGAGAAACATGTAGAAAGTGTCAATGTCAGCACTGGGATTAGCTGCCAGGTATATTTTGGAAATTCTTTAAATGGGCGCTAAAGTGCCTAAGTACAGGAAAAAAATAAATTCTTTATTTGCATCTCCTTAGAGTTAGTTCTCATGGGGTATATGTCAGCTGAGACAGCCTGAGAAATTTAGAAATCAATCTGGATAAATGATAAATGGATTATTATATACAGATAAATGGAAGTTATAAATCAATGTGTAATATTTATGGTTAACAAATGTTTCAGAACTTTAAAAAATAGCAATTTGGTATTTAGCATGCTTTGCAAATAAGTGATAAAAACCATGTTTATACTGGTGAATTTGAAAATGGTTAATTACTGTGTATCTGTTATTTAAGTTCAGTTATAAATAATCTTATCAGTATTAAAAATAATTAAAATTTAGAAATTAAATTAATATCCATTATTTGCCTAAATTTACGCTGTTCTAATAAAGCTATTGATCTGGAATAAAATAGGTGGTTGATAAGTCGATATAAGTATGTCACAGTGAGTTAAACAAATAAGAATCACAGTGTACTACTTTACCTTTACTACAATTGCCCATTTGAACTTGCTCTCAGACACTGCTACTGTGATAAAATCTAAGCCAAATTTAACAATGCCTTCAACTCCTTTCAGTAAGAAAAAGTCCTATCATCTTTTTTAGTTACAAGAACACTACCATGTAATCAATATAACCATGCCATGGTAATGACCAATTTCCAAGCATCACATTAAATCCTCTCACCCGGTCTTGCTCAAGTCTGGTACCAAGTCTTTTGGAAAGTTAACTGTGCCAACTTCATCTTACCTGTCTAGTTCTCCTATTTCCCTTTTCTCACTAACCTGCTTGTTTCTAGTGGCTCCAGAGGTGAAAGGAGATGGTAATCCACCAGGGGTAGAGTACAGAAAGGTCTCCTTTTTCTGACAGCCAGTCAGTGTGATTGGCTCAGGTCATGATTTCCCGGGTCGTGAGATCAAGGCTTGCCTCAGGCTCCATGCTCAAAGGGGACTCTGCTTGAGATTCGCTCTCCTTCTGCCCCAAAATGAATAAATAAATCTTTTAAAATGAATTGATAAATCTTTTTAAGAAATGACAGTTAAGGTAAATTTGAAGATCTAATTGCTTTTACTAAGCAATTCATGAATTGAGCAGTATCCTATTTGGGAAGCAGAGGGGTGCTCCAGAAGGAGTTGTGCAAAATGGACTTTTTTTTTTTAAAGATTTTATTTATTTATTTGACAGAGAAATAGAGAGCATAAGCAGGGGGAGCAGGAGAGACAGAGAGAAGCAGGCTCCCCACTGAGCAGGGAGCCCAATGTCAGACTTGATCCCAGGACCCTGGACCATGACTGGAGCTAAAAGCAAATGCTTAACTGACTGAGCCACATAGGCGCCCCAAAGTGGAAGGTTTTATAATAGGAAGTAGAGTGTGGCAAGCAAGTTATTAAAAAACGAAAAGAAAGAATTGTTTTAGGCAAGGTCACCTTCCCTTACAGGAAGAACAGGGAATTCTATTAGGTGGATTACCTCATCAGGGGATGGGAAGGGCCCATGGGACAGATCACCTCATTCAGAAAATTCCTGATTGACCCTTTAAGATGACATTTCTGGGGAAGGCTGAAATTACAATTAAGTTAGGTACTAAGCCCTGGTTTGGTGACTTGGCCTAGCATTAGTGACTCCGTCTTGGGTCTGTGGTTTTTCTTTTTAATAGTATTAACTAACTAGAAACTAATTAGTACTAACTAAAAACAGTACTAACTAAATTTATATCTATCTATCTATCTATCTATCTATCTATTGTCTATCTATCATCTATCATTAAATCTTATCTTCCACAGCCTTTCTGTCCACTTGTCATATATATATATATATATATATATATATATTCTTTTTTTTTTTTTAAATTTGCTGTTTAATGTCAAGCTCCCTCAGACATAGGGAAACTCAGAGGCTGCATGCAAAATCTCACTAGCCCTGAGGATCCTGCTTCTAGACAGATGATGGTATCCTGGCTGGAGGTAGGCCAATCACACTTACTCATGGCAGATAAGCCATCATCAAGGCATGAAGCCATGCCAAGTTCTTAGATCAGGGGGCATGAGGAGCTCACCACTTCAAGTCTCCAGCTGAATATGCTGTGGCACTGATAGCCCAGAGCAGGATGTGCATGGCTTGCCCCACCCCAGATCCCACAGGATGCGTGCAGCAATTTGACCGCCTTTGTGACTATATCTAGGCATCTGTGTGGGACAGAAAATAGTGGTAGAACATGGGACTCCCCATACCAGTATGACCCAGAACACACTCCAGGCAGAAGGTGGCAGTGGAAGCTGGGCAGGGATGGGAAGTAGGAGGCTGGGTGAGTGGGGTCTTTAGCACCAACAGGAAGGAAGCTGGCTGTGAGGAACCTATCTCCTATCCTCAGAGAGGATCAGGAGGCAGGGTCACATGTGAGCCTGGAAATCCTGGGCCATGCTCCATTGTCCTGTGGATTTCACTTAAAAGCAGAGATTCGAAGGTGTGTTAAGAGTTTTAACATGTTGACCCAGAGCATTAAGCCCCAAGTATATGTCTCTTCCCAATGTGGGTCTGAGTGAAACTTCACTGGCTATTGCCCATGAAGTGGCCCCTGACAATAGTTTAATTCAGTGAAATTCTCTCTCTTTTTTTCTCATGAGCTCACTCATTCTCTTTCTTATGCTCTCTCTTGCTTTCCTTCACTCTGTGTCTCTCCAGTTCTGACCCCTCAGGGTGAGCTTGTTGTCTTTAGATTCTTTAAGCACTGTAAGATCCTAATCCAGGATACCTTCCTCCATCCCACACAGTGGTTTACAAATATTCCTGTATCAGGGACTCTTTTTTGATTTAATTTAATTTTATTATTTATTTTTTAAAGGGACTTTCTTAACAGGTCAGAGAGAAAAAAGGAAGGACAAACTGTACCCACTGGCCTTCCTCCCTGAGAGTAGAGTGGGCAGTGGATAGAGTGAACTCACAACATGTGGACACGTTTCTTCAAGTAAAATTTTCACTTTTTTAAAAAAAAAGATATATATATATATATATATATATATATATATATATTTATTTGACAGACAGATATCATAAGTAGGCAGAGAGGCAGACAGAGAGAGAGAGGAGGAAGCAGGCTCCCCACGGAGCAGAAAGCCCGATGTGGGGCCCGATCCCTGGACGCTGGGATCACGGCCTGAGGCGAAGACAGAGGCTTTAACCCACTGAGCCAACCAGGTGCCCCTAAAATTTTCACTTTAATTTTCAAATTACTCTTTCAGTTATAGATCTCAGGTGTGGATTCAAATAAGAGTGACCATATCTGGTAAAAGTTATCTCCTTCATAAAAGTCTGTCTAGGTGGGTTGGACCTCACATTATAGTGAGAGAAATTAGCATCTATTCTCTGGGGTTGCTTCATATCCTGTTAAGTGTGTATACATTTGTATATAAACATAAAGTAAATATAGAAATGTGGAAGGCTGTGTGTTACGTAACCGTAAGCTAACTTGTGTCATTTAAATGGTACTCTCTTGTGGATAAACCACTCAATTTTGCACCCAGATAAAGATTTAAATAGTTGCTAGGGTATACTCAGAAAACCTTTTCTTGGAGCACCTGGGTGGGTCGGTCATTAAGCATCTGCCTTCAGCTCAGGTCATGAGTCCCAGGGTCCTGGGATTGAGCCCCACGTTGGAGGCTCTCTGCTCAAGGAGTCTGCTTCTCCTTCTCCCTCTGCTTGCTGCTCTCCCTGCTGTGCTTTCTCTCCCTGTCGAATAAATAAATAAAAAGTATTAAAAAGAAAAAAAAAGAAGAAAACCTTTGTTCAGTTTGCCTTACAATAATCAAATCAAGTGACAAAGGCCTAAATAATTTAGAGAAACATTTCAGTGTGTTCCTTTTACTGCATTTATTTTGCCAATGTCAGAAGTTATTAGATGTTTGTTTAGTCTAGTTTAAATTGAGTTGTTGTTTCAACTTATCTTGACTTCACAGTTCAATATTTCAGAACTCCCATATATAATGCAACTATTTCACTGTCTCACATTTTCTAGTCTATCTCCCTATAGCTTACACTTTACTAAAATTTGCCCACTTTTAATAACTTAGCTTAAATCTCTTATTTTCCTAAAATTCCTATTGTCCTCTCTGCTCATTCCATAATATTGCTTTCCATAAAACTAAAGACCTCAATAACCAAACTATTGTTGAGTAATTATTTAAGAAGTACATGATAAACCTTGAATTATTTTATTAATTTAATTTTATTCTTTAGAAATGTGTTATAAGACTTTTTTTCATTATAGGTCACAATCTCCTTGATGATAAGTGTTATATGAATTAGTCTATGGAGGAAGGAAAAGGAAGCTAAGGAATGTAAGTATGAAAAAAATAAATGAATTGATAAATGACTAAGTAAATAATTTGAGAGGTTTTACATGAGGTATATTGATAATGGGGTATTAACTAAAGATAAAAATTCATTCAAACTCCAATATCAGTTCCAGAAAGTAAGTATATGCAAAGTAATAAAGTTAAAAAATATTTATTCTTTTACTTATTTACTACTTTTCAAAAAATAGGAGGAATACTAAAGGCCTTAATTCACTTTTTAAATTTTTCTTATTTATAAGACTCTGAAAACTGTAAAACTTCAAACAGTGTTTCAGATTTATCTTTTTTTTTTTTCCCCGTGTTAGTTTAAGAAATGTATTTTCAGGTTTCTCCCTTTCTGACTTGAGGAAGGAAGACCTGTAGCCCAATTCTTACTCTGAGATAGATTAGAATTACTAGAACATTAAGAAATAAGATAATGAACGAAGTACTGGGAAAGGACTGTGGGACAGGAACTGTGAAAAAGGCTCCTGACACGAAGGAAATATAATAAACCTTGCCCAAGAAATGTTGTATCAAGGGGAATATAGATAAAATAAACAAAGTAGATTCATGAAAAATAAAAATATGTTGAAATTGTAAACGATAAAGGAATTACATTGAATCACTTTCTTTGTCTCCTAGAGCATGTATAAAATATATATTTGAAGACTAAATGAATAAATTCAGGACTTTATAAAATTTATTTTAAGGTTGAGCAGATTTTTTTCTTTTACTACTTTAAATCTAGTGCTTTTGTATATATTAGGTGTTCAATAAATATATGCTGATTAGGTCAAAATTTTTTCAGATAATGAGTTTTTGAATATATATATATATTTTTTTTAAGATTTTATTTATTTATTTGAGAGAGAGACAGTGAGAGAGAGCATGAACGAGAAGGTCAGAGGGAGAAGCAGACTCCCCATGGAGCTGGGAGCCCGATGCGGGACTCGATTCCGGGACTCCGGGATCATGACCTGAGCCGAAGGCAGTCGTCCAACCAACTGAGCCACCCAGGCGTCCCAGTTTTTGAATATATTAATCAAATTAAGTAATAGTTTAGGTCTGTAATTAGATATTAGTAATGCAACATGTAGTTTTATTATGCATCATGGAACTCTAAAGCAAAAAATAAAGATCTCAACTGCATTTGTGATTGCCTGAAAAGACCTCATGGATTTATGAACATGTGTCCCTAACCCTCACATGAGGAGGGCTTCAAATATTTAAAGCAGCTATTTCTACCTTCTTCTTATTTCAGGGATTTTTCCTTTCTGGAAGATGTTTTCTTAAACTTTATACAAATTGGGCACCTTTTCTCTCTATATCATAGAGAAATAAAACTATAAAAAACTCTTCTATTTCTGGGAAAGAGATGAGAAAATTTTCTAAATGGAGCTCATATAGCCCTAGAGATGCAATATAGGTAGAATTATTCCCAGAAAAAAATGGCAACCATAGCAACTGTACAGAGCACAATAAAGGGGAGTACATATCCTTGAAAATCAACGTTGTTCAAACGGTATCTAGAAGGAATAGTATTAGTTATAGCTCCAGAAATATAACTTAAAACTTGATTCTTAATATATAAAGAAACCCAACACGACCATAATTAGACTTAACAATCTTGATACCAGAAGAAAGTATATTGTTACATGTTGTTTAAATCTGTATGACAGTGTTTAAAATTGTATTAAAAAAACATAGAGATTGGACATATACATGTAATTTAAAATGATAAAGGAAGATATGTTTACATAGGATTTGGGGCCAATTACATAGAAATAAGAGAGTATAATTCAAAATGATGAACATATTATACAATATTTATAAATTTAGATACACACTTCTATTAAGATTATAACAGGAAAAGGATGGCACGCTGAGAAATGGGACAAAGTCAGTAATATTTACTTACAATTTTAATGTTTATAAAAGTGTAGTTTTAGGGAAATCACAGGGATACTGCAATAATTCAAAGCTGATAGTAGCAAGCTATTACCATCCCTAAGCCCAAAAGGGAAAAAAAAAAAGGAGCAAATTCTATCAGAATCCAGACCCAGTAACCTATCAGAGATATATCATAGGAATCAGAAGGACAGAACTTTGGATAGGTCAGCAGTCTTGAGATCAACGTGATTTGGGTCAAGAATTGAAGTTAGAAGCCTAAAGAAACTTCAGAGGAAGGTAGCCAAGGGAATGAACACTCTAACTTCACCTCCTTACTCCCCAAGATCTCCTAATGCGGCTTCCCGTTGTCTACGCCCAATTGAAATGCAGAGCCACAGATTGACGAAGTAAGGCAGGTCAACTTCCTGGGCCAGAGAGAAAGGCAGAGGTAGATGACAAGGAACATAAGTGAGCAAGCTGGAACAAGCAACCATGCTTAGGTTGTTTAGTTTTTCAAGTCACTGCATAACATGTGTTTAATTCTTTTTATTTATATTATTTTTTGTTTGGGTTATTGATAAATTCCTGTGTTAAAATAGTCCCTCAGGTCTAACTGATGATTTCATTCAAGACTCTGGCTTCCCATTTAAATAGATGAGTAAGCTGTATCCCTAATTAAGAAGCGGCATCCTGTGTCATGTTTTCCACTCTGGAAGTGTTCTGCATTGGGTTTCTCAGAACCAGCCCTGAGATGACAATTTATGGGCAAGTGGTTTATTAAGACAGTGCACTAGCAAAGAAAACAGGGAAGAGAGTAGGGGAAACAGGTCAGGTTAGAGAAAGAAACCAAGCCAGGTTTTACTTTCAGAGGACGTCCCAGACTCAGCCTGATCCTGTAGGGAGCTCTAGAAAATAAATTATACCTCAGAGTTTGCTAAAGGCACACAATACGCTTTTCTAGAAAGAAATGCTTATAACATGAGTAATTCAATTTCCTAATTGAATAAATGAGTTGTAGGGAAGGAAAAGTGAGCATTTGTTGGTGACACAGATATAGCACTAAAAACTTTAATTATTGCAGCATACTTAGAGATCACTGAGATATGTGATATTTCTACCTAAATGAGAACAGAGTGGTATTGTTTGAATTTTTGAAATGGAAGAAAAAAGAGGGAGGGTGTTTTTGGGTCTTCTTTCTTTTTAAAACTATCTCTATTGCCTCTTTTGTTACTTAACACTTTCTCCACATCCTATACCCTCCCCATCCTATACACACACACACACACACACACACACACACAAACACCATTTCCAATTTATTTTGCTACTATGAACTGGGGAGCCAGATAACAAGTTGTAAATTTAAAATAAAAATTACAGATTCAATAACTACACATTTTAGGGGCTATGGAATTTATGTTAAATCTTCTAGAGCAAGGAGTAAGGACGTAAGAAATGGATTATGACCACAGATTCCTATGTTACACCTGAGTGGGCAAGTGTTAGTGAAAGTGGGGTGCCCCAGGGAAAACACACCCGGAATTTGAATTTCATAGTATCAGTTTTATTTTTTATTTTTAATTTTTTTATTTTTAATTTTTTTTAAAGATTTTATTTATTTATTTGATAGAGATCACAAGCAGGCAGAAAGGCAGGCAGAGAGAGAGAGAGAGGAGGAAGCAGGCTCGCCGCTGAGCAGAGAGACCGACGCGGGGCTCGATCCCAGGACCCTGAGACCATGACCTGAGCCGAAGGCAGAGGCTTTAACCCACTGAGCCACCCAGGCGCCCCATATAGAATCAGTTTTAGAAGATTAACAACTTTTTTTTTAACCTCTGCTCTTTCAAAGATGTTAGAATTGAAGTTCTCATTTTATCAGCATATTAAAAATATGTTTTACAACATATTGAAGAATTTGCTTAATTTGGAAATTTTAGAAATAAACAAACAAAAATTATAAAGAAAAACAAGCCACCCATGGCAGCTGTACTTCATGCTGGGTGCTCAGGTGCTTGGTGCCCTGCACTCAGTGCTCTGCACCACGGGTCTGCCCCTTTGCCATGGCCAGGCTGGAACTCAAGTGTCCTACAGAGGTCAGGACTGTAGAGATATTTCAGAGCACCACAGCAGAGACTGTGAACATTTTGCAAAGAGGCCCAATCTGAGCTTTAACCTTCTGAAGATTCTTATGGGAGAGCAAGGGGGAAAAGAGGAGATAGACATCTTGGGAAAGAAATGGGTTTCTTGGGGAAAAAAAAAAAAGAAAAGAAAGAAAGAAATGGGTTTCTCTGTAGAAACTGGGAGATGGTACTGACTTTCTTAGCTTTTTAGAAACTCCAAGAAATCTGCTGATGTTTCAAAGAGGGGGGAAAAAAAAAAGATGATTTATGATGACATCACATGTTGCCCAAGCAGATCCTGTGAGAGGAACAAGGCTTTTATAAAGAACATGTTGCTATAAAGAAACAGTGAGTCACCGGGAGCATCACCAATTGAAATGCCTTCAGTTATCTGCCATCCCCAACCCAACCAAAGGCCTTGGCAGCTTCAAGGACCTTGCTGTAAAGGCCTGAGCTCAGAGCATGCTGCAATATCTCTTCCCCATCTCCTTCCCCTCTGCTTCTTTCTGAGGACTTCGATTGCATCTGGCCTTGCTTTCAGGCTCCTATTGGTTAAAGTGGGTGTGCAGGTATTGTATTGGCTCTGTGTGCGTGTTTGTGTGTACTAGGGGGTATGATGCCCCTTGGTGTTCAAGTGATGGGTGATGGAGGAAATGGTGGGATGAGGGGGAGGCCTGTGAGTTTAACAACAATAACAACAACAACAACAACAACAACAATAAAGCAGTAGTAGAGGCAAAGAAGGAGGATCCTAATTTCACCTCTTCCTACAAATACATCTAGTGTAAATAACCCAGAGAACAACCCAAAGGGTGGCAGACCAAATGCTCTAGAGCTAAATGTAGTGAAAAGGCCACACCAAAAAGAGTAAGGAGAACAAAGATATGGTTGGGAGCCAAATTGACTTACAGGACCGTCCATGGGAGGGAGGGATGCCACAGACATGGAGAGGAAAGAAGAGAAGATCCCACACCAGGCACCCATGTATAGGAGACCTGCACTGGAGAGATAAATCCCTATAATATTTGGCTCTGAAAACCAGAAGGGCTTAATGTCTCAAGTTTTTCCAGTTGGTGAGGCTTAACACCAGGAACTTAAAAAAATTAGCAGGCTTGGCTTTGGGAGAGCCAGAGAATGATGGCACAATAAACAGCCATGCTGAGATACAGCACAGAAACAGCAGTTTGAAAGATGCTTGGGATGTACTGGAGGGATATTTGTTTGCTAATCTCAGGGCCTGTGTTAGAGGAACAGGGATCTTTGGGAAACTTCTCCAAGAAAAAGGGATCTGGCAGGTGCCTTTTCCCTCCTCCTCTGCCCCTCCAGCTTAGATACATGGGCACCTGTGGAAACACATGCTCAACATCACTTATTATCTGGGAAATGCAAATCAAAACTACAATGATATATCACCTCACACCTATCAGAATGGCTAAAATATAAAACAAAGAAACAACAAGCGCTGACAAGGAATAGAGGAGAAGGAACATTTATGTGCCATTAGTGGGAATGTAAACTGGTGCAGCCACTGTGGATATAGATTGGAGGTTCATCAAAAAAGTGAAAATATAATTACTATATGATCCAGTAATTCCATTACTGGATATTTACCCAAAGAATATGAAAACACTAATTTGGAAAAATATATGCATCCCTATGCCTACTGCAGCATTATTTACAATATCCAAAGTATGGAAGCAACTCAACTATCCACTAAGAAATGAATGGATAAAGTATATATATATATATGTATATATATATATAGGAATATTACTGAGCCATAAAATATTGAAATCTTACAATTTGCAATAACATGGATGGATCTAGAGGGTATCATGCTAAATGAAATAAGGTAGTCAGGGAAAGACAAATACCATATAATTTTACTCATATATGGAACTTAAAAAATGAGAAAAAAATTTTGTTTGTTTAACAAAAAAAAGGAGACAAACAAAAAACACATTCTCAAATATAAAGAACCAGAGGGAGATAGTTAAGGGGATGGGTAAAATCGATGAAGGGGATTGTCAGCACACTCTGAAATTTTGCCTCCTTGATGGAGTTACTGTAAATGCCCCTTTTAAATAGCTTTATAGGTTCAGGTATGATACACACATAATATGGGCACATAATCATACATATAGATTGGTGTGTATGTACGTACATGATGATTTTATATATATGAATATATATGTAAAGGGGCACCTGGGTGGCTCAGTGGGTTAAGCCTCTGCCTTCAGCTCAGGTCATGGTCTCAGGGTCCTGGGATCGAGCCCCATAGCGGGCTCCCTGCTGCCCTGCTGAGGAGGGAGCCTGCTTCCTCCTCTCTCTCTGCCTGCCTCTCTGCCTACTTGTGATCTCTCTCTCTGTCGAATAAATAAATAAAATCTTTAAATATATATATATATATATATGTATATATATATATATATATATATATATATATATACACACACATACATACCATACTGGATAAGAAGATTTGTATAATTTGCTTTATTCATTTAAAACTAAATTATGTGGGGTGCCTGGGTGGCTCAGCGGGTTAAGCCTCTGCCTTTGGCTCAGGTCATGATCTCAGGGTCCTGGGATCGAGCCCCGCATCGGTCTCTCCGCTCAGCGGGAGCCTGCTTCCCCTCTCTCTCTGCCTGTCTCTCTGCCTACTTGTGATCTCTCTCTGTCAAGTAAATAAATAAAATCTTTAAAAAAATAAATAAAACTAAATTATGCAATAATTTTATTATAAATCTAAAAATTTTTGCTAAAGAAAAGACAACAATCCAAATACAGTGTCCCAAATTTAATTATTCACTTAGGACGGATTCTTAAAGTAGACTCACTTGGTCATAAGGGATATATTTCTTTCTTTCTTTCTTTCTTTCTTTCTTTCTTTCTTTCTTTCTTTCTTTCTGTCTTTCTTTCTTTTTCCGAAGATTCTACCCATTTATTTACAGACAGAGATCACAAGTAGGCGGAGGCAGGCAGAGAGAGATAGGGGGAAGCAGGCTTCCTGCTGAGCAGAGAGCCTGACATGGGGCTTGATCCCAAGACCCTGAGATTGGAGCCAAAAGCAGAGGTTTTAACCCACTGAGCCACCCAGGCACCCCATAAAGGATACATTTCTAAGGGCTCCTGGTGTTCGTTTTCCAGACAGTTTTATATCTATATCCAGACAGTTATTATATCTAACAGAGTGTGAGACTGATTATTCTACCGCAGCTTTCTAGCACAGAATATCTGTTTTTCTTTTCTCATAATATTTGCCAATTTACAGATAGGGAAGAAAGATGGTATGTATGAATTTTGGTGGCATGTATTTTATTTCTTGGACATTTGAACACAGTTGTATTTACTAGCAATTTTTGTTTCTTCCTTGAAGTCCTTCGACTACTCTTCTATTACTCTTCAGGTGTTTTTCCTTTTCATAGTCATTACTCTTCACGTAATAAGGCCAATAATATATTAAGGCTAGGCCAGCTGTGCGTATTGCATGTATATTTTCCCAAATATTTGATACTGTGAAACTTAGAAATATTTGTCACCAACGTAACAGTTTTTGTTATTACTCAAAAAGTTTAAAACATCTGCTAAAAATCAGTCTCCAGAATTGCTGTTATTTGCTGGGACATCTAGCAGCTCAGCAGCTACTTATTCTTATCACTTGAACTGCCCTATATTCTGAATCTACAGGTACCAGACCACTTCAGGAGCCTGTTCCAGGCCCACTTAATTTCCCTCCCCATGGATCTGCCTACTTTCTTCTTTGAAAAGCCTGAAGGAAATTCAGGGTCAGACCAATTCAACAAAATGCTACAGACCTAGTGAGAAGTTAGAGTGTTTGTTTGGTTTGTTGATGACAAAATAGATTGTTTCATCCCTTAATGAATACAAGTAATGTGCAAGAACTTTAATGAATCCATATCCTACCAGGAAAAGCCATGAACGTTGCCTTAGGGAGGTCAATTATTTTTTATGTCTTTTTAGTGTACGTTTTATAGTTTTGTATGGCTGGATTAATTAGCACAAGGACTAGATAGGAAAATGACATGAAAACAAGCTGTTTTTACCTAATGTGAGGAAGCATGACAAGAAATAATTAAAATGTAGTCATTTCTCAAATGCTTTCAAATATTATTCTATTTTAAGCAAAACTATAGCTGCAAAGTACAAGGTGTCATTAGCATACATTACTGAACCTTTGTATGTCCCATTTATTTCTCAAGGCTGAGAATCAAACTTTCTTTTGTCCTCTGTTTCCTTCCCATTTGTGGTTATACAAGAATATTTTACTGTTTGTTTTCATTTTTCATATTGATTTATATAATTGATCTCCCACTTCTTGGTAGAGGTAGAACCTCAGAACTATGGAACTATATATATATATAATAGTTATTCATATTCATATGCATTCATATTAGTTGGCATGCAATTTTCCTTTCCTTTTTTTTTTTTTTTTAGAGAAAAACGAGAATAAGGTGGGGGAGGAGCAGACGGAGAGAGAGAATCCCAAGCAGCCTTCGTGCCCAGTGTGGAGCCCTATACGTGACTCAATCCTACAACCTTGAGATCACAACCTGAGTGGAAAATAAAGAGTTGACCACCCAGCCGATGGAGCCACCCTGAAGCCCCTGTAATTTTCCTTAATAGCAACTTTTATTATATGACAAAATTAGGCACAGACGTTTTTACTGAACTTCTGGTCACTTCTACAGGCAGTTTGAGCATTCACATATACATACATATAGTGCTTTTGAGGGCATCCTTTTATTTATTTATATATGTATATAATTTGCTTTTGTGTGCTACCACCAACATTCAATAATCCACCAGGCATATGTGATGTATTTCACAGAATCACAAGATTCTGTTAGATATAAAGTGTAAAGTTAGGGGCATCTTGTCTAGCCCTTTAAAAATGAAAGATTTTATATGTCCATTGAATAAATCGTATGAACTATTTGCTCTACTTTTATAAGAAAACAGTAATTAACATTCAGTGACCACTTCCTGTATAGAGGTTATTCTTATTTGTAAGCATTTCAAGCAGCTCTTCCTGGGTTAAGCAGAAAGGGAGTTTATTAAGAGATACTGAGCATTTCACAAAATCATTAGGAAAGGCTGGGAAGTAGGCCAGCTGCTAAACAGAAGAAAAGTACCCCAAACCTTATTTAATGACCAGTACAAACATACTGGTATATATTGGCTAACACCAGCTTTCTCCATAATAATCCCCAAAGTGTTTTTGGTAACGGATCTGCTCCTTTGTTCCGGCTCTCCCTACCAACTCTTGAAAAAGTGTTCCTTTTTCTTTTCTTTTCTTCTTCTTCTTTTTTTTTAATCTTTGTCTGCCAGTAACTCATAAATCCATGGTGCTTCTGGTTGGCCAGAGCCTGAGTCACACGCTCGTGTAGTGTATGCAACGGAGGCTTGAAGAGCAAGCAACTAGCTTTGTCAACCCTGATGGTGTGAGGCAGTGTTTGCTGCTGCCAGTTAATAATCACAACTTAGAGAAAGCCCAAAACAAAATGTAGGCCTGATTGTTCAAAAGTAATAAAGTCATACATCCATCAAAATGTCCATGTGTCAAGCACTGTGGTGAAAGCTTTATAAAAAAGACCCAATTTTCTGTTCTGTATGTGAGAAAATGGAAGAGAAACTAAATAACTTGTCGTGGATCACAAGGCTAATAAATCATACTATCAATACTCAGACCAAGATTTCCTAAAGCATGGATTATAAAATCTTTCTTTAACTATGTCCTTGAAACACAAAGACATCATTAAGTGGCATGTGATTTTCTTCATAGCAACATTTATTAGATGACAAAATTATTCAGATTTTTATTGAACTTTTAGTCACTCCCACATGTCTTTTGAGCATTTGAATATACATAGATTGTGAGGGCAACATTCATTTAATTCAAAGTGATTAACTTCACTTAAGAGAATTTTTTTCTTTTAGTCACATCAATAGATTTATGATTTTTAAGGAAATGAAGCATTTATTTTACTTATAAGTAAGAAACTTAAAACTTTAATACTTGTAAAATCATGTTCTTACATAAGAAATGCCCTAAGTTAAGTATGTTAAATAATTCCCTCACTAATTACTGTTCAACTCTAAAAGGAAGTTCATCAACTATTCACACACTCCTGTCCCTTTCCTAAAATTATAATAAAATCATAAGATACCTCAGAAACCATCAGAAGAGTGTAATTAAGAGCCCATTTATATTTTCATAATAGCATATTAGATCTGCAAATACAAAATCAAGGTAAAACATGATGCAATACTGACTTTTAATAAAATGTAGTGATTCTAATGGTAAACAAGGCATTGATCTTTATTTTATTGAAACCATTCTCTGTAACTTTATAATCTCCCCTCCCCTTATTAAAAGAAGCATTGCAAGTGAGTATGCAGGAGATGAAAAACGAAAATCTATGGTAAAGGTAATGATCTTTGAAAATTTTCTCTAATGAGTAATTTGTGGCTCAGTGGATTTCAAGAGATTATTGGTTTTGGAAATGGATTCTATCAACTAAGGAGATAATGAAAATCATTAGGGTGGGATAAAATAAAACAGCAAATTTGTAATGCACACTAACATTTTCCAAGTCTCTAGTTTGCACACAAGTTGAAAGCTTTGTTTAAAAACACAATTATGAAAGTTTTTCTATGTAAGCCAATATATTTCTGTATAGTACAATGGCCTTACGTTTATAGCAAGGAATAATATTACACTGAATGCAATCTTTGAATATAATTTTTTTAAAAAACCTGAAATTGGGGCGCCTGGGTGGCTCAGTGGGTTAAACCTCTGCCTTCGGCTCAGGTCATGATCCCAGGGTCCTGGGATCGAGCCCCGCATCGGGCTCTCTGCTCGGCGGGGAGCCTGCTTCTACCTCTCTCTCTGTCTGCCTCTCTGATTACTTGTGATCTCTATCTGTCAAATGAATAAATAAAATCTTAAAAAAAAAAAACCCTGAAATTTAGGGTGATATTATATAATACAAAAGAGCGTGTCATCTCCATCAACTTGATTCCAAGGAATTAATTAATTTATATATAGATTATATGAAAATATATGGACTCAAGACATTTTTGTGTAACATACTCAATACAGAAATAGTTCCTGGTATCATTTCTGGATAATTTGCTTGACATTCTAGACCAACAATTCTTAACCTTTTATGTTTTCTCATTCATGCTTGTCTGTTCTGCTTCTTGTATCCTCAGGCCTTAGATCAGTGCAATGTACACAAGAGGAGGGCAATTAAAATGTGTTGAAGAACTGTTTGAGTGCATAAGATATATTTACAATTATAGATAAATTACAGAAGCTTGAATTCTATGAGATTTAAATGGTTAGCATCACAAACTCCTTGAAACAAGAAAATTTGTATTTGTACTAATGTATTAATGAATGGATTACACTAATGAAGGCAATATTTTTTTTTTAAAGATTTTATTTATTTATTTGACAGAGAGAGATCACAAGCAGATGGAGAAGCAGGCAGAGAAAGAGAGAGAGGGAAGCAGGCTCCCTGCTGAGCAGAGAGCCTGATGCGGGCCTCGATCCCAGGACCCTGAGATCATGACCTGAGCCGAAGGCAGTGGCTTAACCCACTGAGCCACCCAGGCGCCCTGAAGGCAATATTTTTGAAAGCTTAGATCATTTTTAACAATTAAAACCAGTTATTAATGAAATTCTTTATTTCTTAATTTCTTAATTAAATTCTTGGTAAAACTACACAGTGTTTTTTATTGGGAATGTAAAATATATGAAAAGAAATGTAATTAGCTACTTGCTAAAAAAACAAAGGAGGGAAGGGTCTACTTCATATGCTTTACTTGATTTCAATCATTTCCTTTCCCTATTCTTCCTAATTAATGAATATTATCTTAAAATCTATCTATTTATTTACTTATTTTTAAGATTTATTTATTTTTATTTTGCAATGCCAAGTATTGATTATAAACGTGACATTGACTAATATAGAGTTAAGATTTGGATTTGGAAAAGCTGATATGCTGTATTCCTAATGTTTTAATTATGTTGCTATCAAAATTAACCTACTGAAATAGGTAAAAATGGTAAGAGCTCATTAAACATAAATATGCCATTACTTAAAATAATGCCTTATTCATCTAAAAGGACAAAGTAAATATACAAGCATGGACAGTCTTAGTTACATACATCTATTTGTGTAGGAAAATAACAATTAAATAATTTGACTATCAGAAAAAATTATGCCTCTCTTCTAGTACCTTAATTCCTGTTTTTTAAAAAAGTAAATTTTCTCCATTTTTATTGAAGTATGAAATTAATATACAATGTTATATTAGTTTTATTGTGCAACATATTGATTCAACACATTACTCAGTGCTCACCATGGTAAGTATAGTCACTGTACAACATTATTACAATATTATTGACTATATTCCCTATGCAGTACTTTTCATCTCCATGACTTATTTATTTTATAATTGGAAGTTTGTACCTCTTAGTCCCCTTTATGGTTTTTCATAATCATTTGTACTAGAGGAATCTTATATAGGTCATCATGACAATGATAAAACTACATTCTATTGATGTGAATCACTTTGCAAAACAACTGTAGTCAAATCATTGCTAAGAAAACAATAAGATTTCAAATGAAAACAAGTTTTGAATATTCTAATTTTAAAAACAACACAAAGAGGTAAAAGAAAGAAAAAAGGCAGTAGAATAAGAAAAGTATAAATTATCAGTATATGGATACACATGGCAACTCACTGGTCTATTCTGTCATGAGCTCTATGATTATCTTTATAGATCTTCTGATGGTCACCAGAAAAAGAAACTAAACCTGTTTCTTATTGTCTTTATTAAAAGAAAAAGATTTAGTTATATCAGTGGACCACCAATGATTAGAAAAATACAACTATGGTTTTCTAGAATTAGCTTGGAGACATCTTGATAGTAAGAAGTAAATGAAAAAAGACATTTACTGCCATTACATTAGAGAGTGTGATGTACTTTGAAATGTTATGTTTAATTCTGTAAGCAAAGAAACCACAGCACAAAGTGCTTAACAAACATGTCTAGGTGTCCACAAATCACAAATAGTGACGAGTTTTAAGTCTATCTGTATTCAAGGTCTGTTTCCCCCCAAAAAGAAAATCAAAGGTCTAGCACAAATTTTAAAAATTGATTTAGATTATTGAAGGCTATATTCAGAATTTTGTTTTTGTTTTGTTTGTCTGTGTGTGTGTGTGTGTGTGTGTGTGTGTGTGTGCATGCAGATATTTGTGGGTTTTTTGTTTTGTTTTGGTTTGGTTTGGTTTGGTTTTGGTTTTGGTTTGTTTTTGGCTCAACTTTAGATTCAGTGATACATTGAAAAAACATTTTAATCAAGGTCTAGTCTTAATTTACAAATCTGTGGAAGATAATGTTTAAAATCTGAGGAGCAGATAGTAGGGCATAATGACCAAGTCTTGAAGAACTGATTTTCACCCCATTTTAGCCTATTTAATTTTTATTTTTTGTGCTATTCTTTGTAAAACAATCACTTAATATATCCATTCTCTCATTTAGGATATATTTGAAAAATATCTATTATTAACAAGGATATTGTGTTAGCCTCTGGGAATGCAATAGTAAAACAACAAAATACTCTTGCTTTCAATGACTTGGCAATCCAATGGGGAAATAATAAAAGAAAATGGAAAATTATAATATAGCCTGAAGATTGTAAAGATAGAGTTATAAAGTGGTGCCTCAGGAATCCATAATGGAAATATCTTAGCTAGTCTTGAAAGAACAGGGAAGTGTTTTTGGGAAAAGTAATATCTGGAAGATGAGTAAGAGCTCTCAAGACAAATTTAGCAGGGACAAGTGTTGGAAAATGGGAATACGTTCCAGGCTAAGGAATGATCTATGCAAAGTTCTGGTTAGTAAAGAAAGATGGAACTAATTATTTCTCTAACGTTGAGAGCAGAGAAAGAATTCAGAGCTTGATAAGATATGAAGTAAGAATGTAATCATAAAAGATATTTAAGCCAAAGTTGTAATTTGAACTTCATCCTGAGGAAAAAGACTTTTATAACGGTCAGATTTTTCAAAAGATCAGGGAGTGACATGCAGATTTAAGTCAAGAATAATGAGATTATAGGCAGTAAGGTCAGTTAGGAAATTTTTTACAGAACACTGTGTAAGAATTATTGGTAGCTTGAATTAGGTACCTAAGGAAACAATCCTTTTGTTCCCAAACAAGTTAACAACTTGTATCTATGTTTGTATTCCTTTTAAAAGTTCACTGCAGACCTAAGTTCTTATACAGAACATATTACTATATTTTAAAATTATGTTAATACAAAACATTTAATAATCTTTGACTGGAACATAAATGATACGATGTGTATTGATGATCTAGCACATACCTTACACTATTAGCCCTGTGCTACTTAAAGCTCTGAAGACCAGCATTGATTAGCATTAATTGGGATATTGTTAAAAATGAAAATTAATGAGATGCACCCTAAAACTACTAAGACTGCTGGATGTGGGTCCCAGTTCTCCACGCTATTGTGATGACCACTAAAATTTAGATTACATAGTCAATATATTAAAACATAGTAATTATTTAAGGAGAGAAGTAATGCATATTACTTATATTCCTTATATTCAAAAGCTAAATCAGAAATTATAAAGTAATAGTAAATGTCAAAAATTCTAGTCTTACATTAAGTACATACAACTTTATGGGTGTGCTTTTGTTTTATTGTTTTAAAAATAATATTGCATTTCAAATTGCAGAAAAATCCTGTTAACCCATCTAAAATATGAAAATTTATTTCATACAGTACAGTTACTCTTTCTTGTCTGTGGTGACCTTATTGCAGAAAAAGGAGAAGTAAAAGCAATGGCTATAAATATTTGATAATTGTAGTTTCTAGAAGAAAACCTTCTAGAATGTATCTCTGAACTTCTCTAGGTTGATATAAAAGAGACTTCACATGTAATGGAATTCATACAAATGTTAAGTTTAATGAAAGTTTTCTCCTCATGTTATTCTTTTATGTGAAATTACTTTTGTCAGTGAAGAGTGCCAGTGGCCACTTTGTGAAGATACAAAGAAGACCAAAATAGCAATGGTGAAATAGTCATCAAAATCTTTTTTTTTTTTTAAAGATTTTATTTATTTATTTGACGGAGAGAGATCACAAGCAGGCAGAGGCAGGCAGAGAGAGGAGGAAGCAGGCTCCCCGCTGAGCAGAGAGGCCGATGCGGGGCTCGATCCCAGGACTCCGATATCATGACCTGAGCCGAAGGCAGCGGCTTAACCCACTGAGCCACCCAGGTGCCCCTAGTCATCAAAATCTTATATTCAAAGATAACTCTCATTATTGTTTCCTGAATTTATAAATGGAAATTTCTATAAACCACTTTTTTTTTTTAAATGGGCATAGTACTGAGTTCTAGGTTCTTCCATGGTTTGCTTCACACAGTTGTATAGTATATTTTGTGTTCAACAAATATTTTTATTTCTTACTTCAATTTATTCAATTTATTGATTAAACAAATAACAAAACGTTTATCTGTTTCTCCCATTGTCCAATGCCCACCTCTTCCCTTACATCTGTTAATATTTGCTTTATATGTTTAATTGCTCCTATGTTGGGTGCATACATATTTACAATTGTTATATCCTCTTGTTGGATGGATCCCTTTATTATTATGTCATATCCTTCTTTGTCTCTTCTTACAGTTTTTGTTTTAAAGTCTATTTTGTCTGATGTAAATATAGATACTCCAGCTTTCTTTTGGTTTCCGTTTGCATAAAATATCAAGGTACCAAATTGATGGGTCTTTTTAAAATTCATTCAGCTATTATATGTCTTTTTGATTGGAAAATTTAGGCCATATACATTTAAAGTAATTATCGAAAGGGATATGCTTACTGTCATTTTGTTAATTGTTTTTAGTTGCTTTTTAGTTCTTATCTATTCCTTTCTTCTTCTTTTGTCCTTTGTGGTTGGATGACTTTTTATAGTGGTATGTTTATATTCCTTTCTCTTTCTCTTTTGTGTATTTACCATAGGGTTTTTTTTTTTTTTCTTTGCAGTTGCCATGAGGCTTACATATAATAATTTATATTCATAAATGTGATAAATGTCATAAGTTGACAACAGCTTAAGTTTGATCCCATTCTAAACTCAACATTATACTCTCCCTACCTATTTCACATCTTCTTATGCTGTCCCTTAACTAGTTTTTGTAATCATAGTCTTACTCTTTTTGTCTTTTAACCTTTATACTAGTTTAATAATTAATCTACTACTTTTACAGCATATTTACTTTTCCAGTGAGATTTGTTCTTTCATATGTTTTCTTGTTACTAATTAGTGCCCTTTCTTTTCAGCTTAAAGAAGTTCCTTTAACATTTCTTGTAAGGCTAGTTTAATGGTGATGAACTCTGTTAGCTTTTGCTGGAAAACCAACTCTCCTTCAATTCTGAATGATTTCAGCTCAGGTCATGATCCTGGAGTCCTGGGATCGAGTCCTGCATCAGGCTCCCTGCTCAACAGGGAGTCTACTTCTCCCTCTGACCCTCTCATGCTCTCTCTCTCTCAAGTAAATAAATAAAATCTTAGGAAAAAAAAAAGAAAAAACTATGGCTGATACTGTGCTGAATAGTAATGTAATGATGTTTTCTCTTAACATTTGAAAAAAAATCCAATCTCATCCATTTTGTCAACATTTTACTGCAAGTCTAAAAATTGCAATAAAGCAAGGCAAATAAATAAAAGGCATTAAGATTACAAATTAAGATAAAGTTCAAAAAATTCAAATATTGCAAAGTGTGACAAGAAAAGATGAACAGAGAAACAAAAAGTAGATTTGAAAGATTAAAAGTAAATATTGAGGGACGCCTGGGTGGCTCAGTTGGTTAAGCAGCTGCCTTTGGCTCAGGTCATGATCCCAGTGTCCTGGGATCGAGTCCCACATCAGGCTCCTTGCTCGGCGGAGAGCCTGCTTCTCCCTCTGCCTCTGCCTGCCATTCTGTCTGCCTGTGCTCACTCTCTCTCCCTCTCTCTCTGACAAATAAATAAAATCTTTTAAAAAAAATGAAATCATTTATAAAAGTAAATATTGAAATAATAAACCTAAATTCAGCCATAACAAAAATTCTATTTCGTAAATTTTTTTTAAATATTGGGAAGAGCTTAAACAATTTAACATATCATTAAATAAATTATAATATGTCCACATAATAAAGTTCCACACAGCTGTGTAGTGTCGTCCATTTACTTAACCATCTTATCTTTCAGTGGTCATGTTGAACATTTTGGAAAATGCTAGAGAAAAAAACTTGGGGTAAGTCTTTAATGTTAATACAGAATATGCTGGAGGATTTTTCACCAACTAGTATAAACTGTTTTTTGGAATGTCCATTATTTAAAAGAGTTTTATTCAAAAGCATTTGCATTTCATAAAAGACATTGGTTACATAGAATTATTTTTTAATTCAAAATGTAATGAGATCATGCTTCTTTGGTATTGGCAATTTAATTAAAAAACACAAACAGAAACAGAAATAAAGTATCCACTATTCTAAGGCCTTTTAAAGATATAGTTTTTGCTATTTCTTTTTTATGCAGGGGTCCCCTTCTAGTTTATAATTCTGCTTTTAGCTAGTTAGATGACATGCCCTCCATGATTCTCTACTCTTTAAAAGAAAATAGAATTTATAAATATTACAATAATAGAAAAACAATACACATCTTTTAAAATGACCATATTATCCTAATTATTTCAGGAAAAAAAATCCCCAAACATTATAGTAGCTCTCCAATCAGATAACTATATATTTGGCAGGATTCCTACAAGGTATTCACATATTGCTTTTCATTAAAGTGTTTTCCCTTGTATATCTGTATTATTATCTAGAAAGCATTAAAGTAAAGATTTGAATTAATTTACATTCACAGCAATTTAGAATCATTCCCTGTGTAATCTCAAATATCAGTAATTTGTGTTTTAGGATCTTATGGCACTAAACTTTTTGCCTTCTCACCATAGTACCTTCCTCAATCTAACCTCTGCCTTCAAACTGTGGAATTATGTCAATAAGTTCTTTCTTGAGCATTCTAAAAAAGAAAAAATAGAAATTTTCGTATAATGATATAAAGCATTTGTTTAATACAATAGAAATTTTATATTTTGAAACTCTTTAGTGCTTGTCACTATAGTATACTTGTCCTAGTAGATAGATATATTGCGTATATCAGCTTTTATTTAAGTAAATAGATGGAAAACTCACATTTTTTCCACCTAGTGAGTTCTTTATGTCAATGTGGCATAAGCTGGATCTTTTTATAACTTAAATTTCTCCAAATGTAAACTGTATTCATATGTAGACATCCACATCTTAGCCTGAAAAGATGCCTGTCTATTCTTACCCTTTCCCCCTTGTGATCACAGCACTTAATTGTCACCAAAGAACCAAAAGATTTCTGTGTGCAGAGACACTGACAGCTCCATAATGAAGATATGTGAATAGTAAAATGGCAAGGCTTTTAGGGCTGTATATATTATGAAAAGGTTAATGAGTAGTGCTACCCACAGAGCACTATTTAGCTGACTTTGAAATTTTATTGATGAGAAAACTTTTGATTTTCTTTTCTAAGGACTATGCTCTTGATGATACTTATTAGCTTCCTAAAAGAAAGTACACATTTATGTCTTTTTGTTAATTGAAAGGATTTTTAAGCTGTGGGGATATGGACTACCATTTCGAAATATTTATATTTCTGAGTGGCTAACTTACTGCTTGTTAGATATAAAAGTGCAGAATTGTTGTTTTTCCTGTTATGTTGCACTTGTTGCCTCTCCTTACATAGGCTGAAAAATAAGTGCTAATAAAAATAATAATAAAATAATTATAACAGTGGCATTAGTTGTTCTTGGTTACAAGCAACATAAATTGATTCTGGCTGTTTAAAACAAAAGTTGGATATGTTGGATGTGTATGGGGAAATCACTATATTGATCACAGGTTAGAGAACATAGGCTAGAGAAGTGTGCAAAAATGAGAGTTGGCAACAGGAACGTCTGGCCGGAAAGTTGTTAGGCCTTCTGTCACCACTGAACATTTTTCCACTGCCAGAATAAGCAGTTTCACATATCCCTTTATTTTGCATCAAAATCTCTACATTCACACTTCCATATTTGAGAATCTTGATTGGTTAAACTTCATCATTATAGGCTTCTGATTCAGGAATTTAGGTTATTATCTTTCACAATATAGGATTGGTCTGATTGAAGAAGAGGCTGGTTGGTGCTAAACAGCAAAAATGACAAGTAGTCACTATTTTTCACCATTTGGTTATTCAAAATCCAAAAACTCTCTTCTCCCTACCTTTATATTTGTAAGTAAAATAGGGCACTTGTCCCTTAGTAGAGATTCACTCTGTTACCTAAAGAGAGAGAAACCCAAATATTGTCAAGTACTGATCCAGCTCCACATATAGGATCTTTGAATAAAATCTTTAATATTCACTTAAAACTTAATATATTTTTAAGCAGTTTAGGTTTACAGAAAAATAATTGTTAACTACAGAGAGTTCCCATATATATTACCTTAGTCCTCCCTTCCTCCACTCAGTTTCTCCTAATATTAACATCTTGCATTAATGTAGTTCATTTGTTGTAATTCCTGAATGTGGATACATTATTATTAACTAAAGTAAGCAGTTCACATTTGGTTTAACTCTATGTACTGTACATTCTGTTGCTATTGACAAATATATAATGACATTTATCTACCATTATTGTATATGGAGTAGTGTCACTGTCTTAAAAATCCAACTACTCATGGGTACATATCTGAATTTGTTAACTCTCATCTCCACTCCCCATTATTGCCTTTGAATAAGGTCTCAGATAGATGAAATTCTTTACCCCCAGAGTCAAAACCCCTTTTGTATTTATGGGAATATGAGAAAGAAAACATGGAGTTCCTAGTTTTATCCATAGTTCATCCAGTCTCCAGTAAGTGAAACGTGCCTTATTTTTTAGTGATAAACAGGATCTATTATCTAAGCCAATATCCTGAACCCATTTTTTGTTTATTCATCCTGGAATTCATCTACCCAACTTCAAAACTGGCAGGAGCTCTCTAAATGACTCTGTGGCAGTTTTATTTTGGAATCATTACTCTCTTTCTGATGAAGTAGTCCTTTGTGTCATGAAATTGATTCCAGAAACCCAGCAGAGCCCAGAGCTCCAGAGCAGAAGACAAACTTTTGTTTAACAAATCATTGAATAGAACCATCAAAAATCCCTCTCATATACACATTTAACCATTCTCTGAGATGCCCAGAAATGTATGTGTTGTTTTTTCAGAGCTTGCACCAACTCTTTGAAGATGTGATCCAAATGGGAACCATATAGAACAGAAACAATGAACTTCTATGAGAAGGTTGATTGGCAAAGTGTATATTCCCCCAAAAATATAACTTTTAATTAAATGTTACTCAGAATTATTCTCAAAATTCCTACAGCTATCTCATCACTGTAGGCCTCCCTTCTCTCACTGGATCTTTTACAGATCAATCAACTCTGTCAAAATCTAATGTCAAAAATTGTCAAATTTTTGAGCCCACTTATTTATAGCCAAATATTAAGGCAGTTAGAAAAAAAAAACTAATCAATTAAATGTTACTTGGGGTATACTGAGATATTCAATGTCAGCTTTCCTCTCTGCATTAGAGTGAGCAAGAAAGAATTGGGGGCAAGTAAGAGAAAGATTGATATTCAATTAATTAACATATAGTGTATTATTAGTTTCAGAGGTAAAGTTCAGTGATTCATCAATTGTATATAACACCAAATGCTCATTATATCACATGCCTTCCTTAATGTCCAACACCCAGTTACCCCAACCCCCCACCACTTTCCTCTCCAGCAACCCTCAGTTTGTTTCCTATAGTTAAGAGTCTCAGGGAGCGTGGGTGGCTCAGATAGTTAAGTAGCTGCCTTTGGCTCAGATCATGATCCTGGGGTACTGGGATAGAGCCCCACATTAGGCTTCCTGGTGGGAGCCTTTTTCTCCCTCATCCCTCTACTGCTTCTCCTGCTTGTGCTCTCTCACCTTGTCAAATAAATAAATAGTCTTTAAAAAAAAAAAAAAGAGTCTTTTATGGTTTGTCTCTGTCTCTGAATTTCATCTTATTTTATTTTCCCCTCCATTTCCCTATGATCCTCTGTTCTGTTTCTTAAGTTCCACATATAAGTGAAATCATATGATAATTGTCTTTCTCTGACTTATTTCATTTAGCCTAATACCCTGTACTTTCACCCACATCATTGCAAATGGCAAGATTTCAAAATTTGGTGGCTGAGTAGTATTCGTGTGTGTGTGTGTGTGTGTGTGTGTGTGTGTGTGTGTGTGACATCTTCTTTATCAATTCATCTGTCAATAAACAGCTGGGCTCTTTCCTTAGTTTGGCTATTGTGGACATTGCTGCTATAAACATTGGGGTGCATGTGTCCCTTCGGATGACTCCATTTGCATCTGAGGTAAATATCTAGTAGTACAACTGGGTTGTACTATAACTCTGTTTTTAACTTTTTGAAGAAACTCCACACTGTTTTCCAGAGTGGCTGTACCAACTTGCATTCCTACCAGCACTTTAAGAGGGTTTCTCTTTCTCCACATCCTCGTGAACACTTGTTCTTTCCTGACTTGTTAATTTTAGCCATTCTGACTGGTGTGTTAATTTTAGCCATTCTGACTGGTGTGAGGTGGTATCTCATTGTGCTTTTGATTTGCATTTTTCTAATGCCCAGTGATGTTGAGCATTTTTTCATGTGTCTGTGGCCATTTATATGTCTTCTTTGGAGAAGATTTTATTTATGTATTTATTTGAGAGAGCAAGCAAGTGCACCCACGTGAGTAGGGGGAGGGGCAGAGAGAGAAGGAGAATCTCAAGCAGACTTCCCCCTAAGTGCAGAGCCCCATGTAGGACAACCTAGAAATCATGACCTGAGCTGAAACAATGAGTCAGATGCTTAACTGACTGTGTCACGTAAGGCATCCCTGCAATGTTTTCTTTATACAAACAGAAGAAATTAAAGAAATATCTTGCTAAAGGCATTTATTTTCTTGGTATTTTAGGACTGAAACATATTTTACCTATACAATTTATCCTTCTATGGTCTCCCTTCATTTTTAAGGATAAGTTTTAATGCCTCAGAATAACAAAGTCCGACATGATCCAGTCCCAGAAAATCTTTCCAACCATAAATTTGTCTTAATTGAATTCTAGTTTTAACATTCAATATACATCCCACTTCCTTCAGAATTTTCTTCAGTCTAAGTACTCTCTGCTCTAGAAAATCTAAATTAATCATGGAACTTTGATTATCCCATTTACTTTCCTATCTCTGTTAATGCCCTATCTATATAATGCCCTTTGTTATACTCTTCTTACTTCCTATTGAATAGATACTCATGCTTCAGAACATATTTCAAATGTTACTTCCTCTATAAATTCCTCCTTAACTTTTTCCGGCAGAGTTAATCATTTCCTCTATTGTAGTCTTAGGACACTTTGAAGACACAGTATTTGGGACGCCTGGGTGGCTCAGTTGGTTAAGCAGCTGCCTTCGGCTCAGGTCATCATCTCAGCGTCCTGGGATCGAGTCCCACATCGGGCTCCTTGCTCGTCAGGGAACCTGCTTCTCCCTCTGCCTCCGCCTGACATTCTGTCTGCCTGTGCTCGCTCTTGCTCTCTGACAAATAAATAAATAAAATCTTTAAAAAAAAAAAAAGAAGAAGACACAGTATTTTCTTTAAATTACTAGTTTACCCATCCTCTTTGCCCACTAGATGGTGATAATAGAGGTTACATCATAGGCATCCTTGTACCTCAATTGTTAAAAAGAATAGATGCTCATTTGTTGAGTGTTGAACATTTGAGATTTCCAGCCACTTTGGAAAGTAGTTGTTTATATGAACAGTATCTCTAATGGAACTTTGACCCTGAAGACTAATCCATATTCAGTATACTAGAGTATTTTTTTAACATATATTTATTTAGGACTCTAAATGTATCATCTATTTAATAAAAACATGGATACAAAAAGAGACAAATCAAAATGGATTAATTTTTTCACTCAAAATATTCAAATATAGATTAAAAAGTTTTCTCTTTTCAAATTGACAAAAAGAAAGTAGATATTTTAGCATGGAATTTTGGGTAGTTTTCAGAATTGTGATCTTAAAAAAAAACAAAGACTTTATTTGTTCAAAACAAATTATAGTGATAAATAAATGAAAGAATAAATACATAATTAAGATTCAACATATAGTCACTGATATGGCTAATGTTATTAGGAACACTTCTTGGAGAAGCTATGGAACTTACTAGGATGGTGAATTGTTAACAATTAAATTTAGGCTTTACCTATAAGGCTAAGAACTGAAACTAATAAAAATTTTAAATGATCATTTTAGAGAGAGAGAGCCTGATGCAGTGCTCCATCCCAGGACCCTGAGATCATGACCTGAGCTGAAGGCAGAGGCTTTAACCCACTGAGCCACCCAGGTGCCCCCAAAATATATTTAAAAAAAAAATTAAAATAACACTGTCAAATTATTATGCAGAAATAAGATTAAATCCTCAAAGACACTGCTATTCAGTGATTTATGATCATTTTTCATCTTGTTGCTTCAATTTGTTCAAATTATTCAGGTACAGTTGAACCAGAGGAAGCTGATTTATGTCATTTGAACCTGCTCAATAATGATTTAGTTGGAGAATTTTAGACTATTTACTTGGAATCTAGACAATATCTGTTGTCCTTGTGCAAGGAAAATGTTAGTGGGGGAGTAGTGGTCTTGTGGCATCATAAAAGCAGAAAAAGATATGCTCAGTTCACCTCTGTTTTCCAATTGTAGACCAGAGTGGATCCCTGAGGGTGTCCCACACAAATCCCGACTGTATGCATTATGATAAAAACACCAGAAGTAAAGCTGTTCCTCCCAGACACATCATGTTACATAGAAATAATGGCTTTTCATCTTTATCTATTGGTTTAATTTCCCTTATGAAGTTGACCCAAGTGTCTTACTATCTCATCTTTTAAAGATAAAGTTTATTAACCCAACTATCCTATCTTCTTCTTCTTCTTCTTTTTTTTTTTTTTTTTTGAGATTTTATTTATTTGACAGAGAGGCAGGTGGTTGGGGTGTGGGGCAGACTCCCTGGTGAGCAGAGACCCCAATGCTGGGGCTCAATCCCAGGACCCTGAGATCATGACCTGAGCCGAAGGCAGAGGCTTAACCCACGGAGCCACCCAGGTGCTCCCCAACTATCCTATCTTCTAAAGAAAAAGTTTAACAAGCAAGAATACACACACATGTGTACATACATATACATACTGGACATCCCAACATAAACAACCATAATACTGTAAAAAAGGCAGAAGGCAGCTTTTTTTTTTTTTTTTTTAAGCTTTGGATAATAGCCTTCAAAATTTCTAGTCCTTAGAGAATAAAAATTCACGGATCAAAGCTTATGATCATATCAGCTCTCCCTGTGGACCACTGTACCATGAGTTTGCATCTAATCAGAGTATGATGGTAGCACTGAGTTGAAGAAGTAGTTATTAGTGAGTGGGGCAGTGATTGGACTTAATGAGGTGAGTCACCAGAGAGAAGTCAACTGCCTACAAGTGTGAGAAGCAATTTGGGTCTAAACTTTCTATGTTACCTTAACTAGGACTGGGCTTTAATATACAGAGGAGGTCTACAAAATGTTTATCAGATAGCATCTACTACATATTTAGAGCAGGGCAGATAATTGAGGTTAAACAGTGTCAGGAACCACTTAAGGCCTGTTTCAACCCAAGTGTGAAAATTGTGACAAATCTTTTTGTCACTCCAGTCCTGAAACTGAGATAAAAATTATAGCTCTATCTGCTCCAGACCTACCATAGCAAAGCCTATATCAAATCCCTGCAAAAAAAAAATGATGGGCACATAATTTGAAAGTTGAAAGTCTCACCAAATTACAGGAACTTTGTTAATATAAAGCATTTAGACAGCTCTGCCTTAGGAAAATATAAAACCAAGCCTATACAAGTTCAAGGTGATAAGAAATAGTAATGTCCCAACTAAAATAAAATCAATGATCTCCAGAAGAAGATAACAGAGCACATAGTTTCTACAATTTATCCTCCACAATGTCCAATATACAAGCAATAATCCCACTCATGTAAATAAGTAGGAATATGTGAATCAGAATCAAGAAAAAAAAGCAGTCAATAAAAATCTGTTGCCACGATGGCTGAGAAAGTTGCCTTTAAAAGACAAAAAGGTTAAAAGTTACTATAAATATATTCATTTTTTTATTTTAAAGATTTTATTTATTTATTTGTCAAAGAGACAGAGAATAAAAACAGGGAGTGTGGCAGACAGAGGGAGAAGCAGGCTTCCTGCTGAGCAAGAACCTGGAGGCAGGACTCAATGGGATCAGGATCTGAGCCAAAGGCAGACACTGGCAGATGCCACCGAGGCATCCCTATAAATAAATAAATATAGATTGTGATTCTGAGGCCCTGGGATGGAGTCAAGGGTTGGACTCCCTACTCCACAGTAGCCTACTTCTCCCTCTGCCTCTCTCTCTCTGTCTCTCATGAATAAATAAATAATATCTTTACACACACACACACACACACACACACACACACACACACACACACAGAATTAAAATAAATGTTTTATTGAATGAATATATAAAATCTTAGCAGAAAAATGGTAAGAGTTTATGATGGAAAAGTAAGTAACCTTAAAAAATGAGTCAATACTCTTCTCCTACCCCCTTAACCCCCCATGTTGCATCTCCTTTCCCTCATATCAGGGAGACAAACCATAAGTGACTCTTAATCTCCAAAACAAACTGAGGGTTGATGGGGGGAGGGGGGTTGGGAGAGGGGGGTGGGGTTATGGACATTGGGGAGGGTATGTGCTATGGTGAGTGCTGTGAAGTGTGTAAACCTGGCGATTCACAGACCTGTACTCCTGGGGATAAAAATATATTGTATGTTTATAAAAAATAAAATTAAAAAAAATTAAAAAAAAAGTTATGAAAAAAAAATGAGTCAATAGATATTATCCCATCTGAAGAGCTGAAGTAAAAAATATATATAAAAAAAGTTTGGAGAAAAATAAATAGAGGTTTATGAAGCTTCAAGCAATATTAAACTGTCTAACATACATGTAATAAGACTCCCAGAAGGAGAAGAGAGAGAAGATGGAAATACAAATAATAAATAAATAAATGAATGTCAAATGTGATTAAAGCATCCAATTATAATTTTCTAATTATAATTAATTAATTATATTAATATTATGTATTAATCAATATTATATATAATATATCATTATACTATTAATATTATATTAATAATATATTATATAATATTATATATTAATAGTATATTAATATCATATTAATTATAATATCTAATAAACTCAAGTAGGTCTCAGAAACAAAGTAATTTGGCACATCATGATCAAACAGGCAAATATCCGGAGAAAATCTTCAAAATGTATATCGAAAAATGGCATATTACATATTGTATAACAAAGATAAGGATGGTAGAAAAAATTATCAGAAGTAACTGAGAATGGAAGATAGTGAAGAACTAAGATAGTGAAGAAACTAATGACATGACAGCTTTAAAGAGCTAACCATAAGAACAACAAAGTTGCCTTTCTTCCAATAATTCAATATGCAGAAAGAATATCCTTTAAAATTTAAGATTAAAATAAATACATTTTCAGGTAACTAAAATATTAGAGAATCTGACACCAGATCTGAGCTATAAGAAATGATAATAGGAGCGCCTGGGTGGCTCAGTGGGTTAAGGCCTCTGCCTTCAGCTCAGGTCATGATCTCAGGGTCCTGGGATCGAGCCCTGCATTGGGCTCTCTGCTCAGTGGGGAGCCTGCTTCCTCCTCTCTCTTCCTGCTTCTCTGCCTACTTGTGATCTCTGTCTGTAGAATAAATACATAAAAATCTTAAAAAAAGAAAAAGAAATGATAATATATATTTTTTAAGTTGAAGAACCATATAGAAACTTGAATCTATGGAAGGAAAAAACATGAACACTGAAAATGATAAATAGATGAGTAAGTAATATACTCATCTAGTCTTCGTATACATTTGAGGAAAAGTAATTTGGGGGATATAGGTAAAAAAAGAATGGTGTGATGGGTTTTATGTTATATAAAGTTATCGAGGAATGCCAATGCCTCACTAATAAGAGACATTTCATTATAGTTCTAAAGAAACTGATGGAGTCAGCCATGAAGAAATACCTAAGAAAAGAGCCTTTTATTTGCAGAAATGTCTGTTCATGTCCTCTGCCCATTTCTTGATTGGATTATTTGTTCTTTGGGTGTTGAGTTTGCTAAGTTCTTTATAGATTTTGGACACTAGCCCTTTATCTGATATGTCATTTGCAAATATCTTCTCCCATTCTGTCAGTTGTCTTTTGGTTTTGTTCACTGTTTCCTTTGCTGTGCAAAAGCTTTTGATCTTGATAAAATCCCAAAAGTTCATTTTTGCCCTTGCTTCCCTTGCCTTTGGTGATGTTCCTAGGAAGATGTTGCTGCGGCTGACGTCGAAGAGGTTGCTGCCTGTGTTCTCCTCAAGGATTTTGATGGATTCCTTTCTCACATTGAGGTCCTTCATCCATTTTGAGTCTATTTTCATGTGTGGTGTAAGGAAAGGATCCAATTTCATTTTTCTGCATGTGGCTGTCCAATTTTCCCAACACCATTTCTTGAAGAGGCTGTCTTTGTTCCATTGGACATTCTTTCCTGCTTTGTCGAAGATGAGTTGACCATAGAGTTGAGGGTCCATTTCTGGGCTCTCTATTCTGTTCCATTGATCTATGTGTCTGTTTTTGTGCCAGTACCATGCTGTCTTGATGATGACAGCTTTGTAATAGAGCTTGAAGTCCGGAATTGTGATGCCACCAACTTTGGCTTTCTTTTTCAATATTCCTTTGGCTATTCGAGGTCTTTTCTGGTTCCATATAAATTTTAGGATTATTTGTTCCATTTCTTTGAAAAAAATGGATGGTACTTTGATAGGAATTGCATTAAATGTGTAGATTGCTTTAGGTAGCATAGACATTTTCACAATATTTATTCTTCCAATCCAGGAGCATGGAACATTTTTCCATTTCTTTGTGTCTTCCTCCATTTCTTTCATGAGTACTTTGTAGTTTTCTGAGTATAGATTCTTAGTCTCTTTGGTTAGGTTTATTCCTAGGTATCTTATAGTTTTGGGTGCAATTGTAAATGGGATAGACTCCTTAATTTCTCTTTCTTCTGTCTTGTTGTTGGTGTAGAGAAATGCAACTGATTTCTGTGCATTGATTTTATATCCTGACACTTTACTGAATTCCTGTACAAGTTCTAGCAGTTGGCCAACAGACACATGAAAAAGTGCTCCATATCACTCGGCATCAGGGAAATACAAATCAAAACCACCATGAGATATCACCTCACACCAGTCAGAATGGCTAAAATTAACAAGTCAGGAAATGACAGATGCTGGCGAGGATGCGGAGAAAGGGGAACCCTCCTACACTGTTGGTGGGAATGCAAGCTGGTGCAACCACTCTGGAAAACAGCATGGAGGTTCCTCAAAATGTTGAAAATAGAACTACCCTATGACCCTGCAATTGCACTGCTGGGTATTTACCCTAAAGATACAAACATAGTGATCCGAAGGGGCACATGCACCCGAATGTTTATAGCAGCAATGTCTACAATAGCCAAACTATGGAAAGAACCTAGATGTCCATCTACAGACGAATGGATAAAGAAGATGTGGTATATATACACAATGGAATACTATGCAGCCATCAAAAGAAATGAAATCTTGCCATTTGCGACGACGTGGATGGAACTAGAGGGTATCATGCTTAGCGAAATAAGTGAATCGGAGAAAGACAACTATCATATGATCTCCCTGATATGAGGGAGAGGAGATGCAACATGGGGGGTCGAGGGGGTAGGAGAAGAGTAAATGAAACAAGATGGGATTGGGAGGGAGACAAACCATAAGTGACTCTTAATCTCACAAAACAAACTGAGGGTTGATGGGGGGAGGGGGTTGGGAGAGGGGGTGGGGTTATGGATATCGGGGAGGGTATGTGCTATAGTGAGTGTTGTGAAGTGTGTAAACCTGGCGATTCGCAGACCTGTACCCCTGGGGATAAAAATATATGTTTATAAAGCTGTAAAAAAAAAAAAAAAAAAAAAAAGTTGCAGCTGGGAAAAAAAAAAAAAAAAAAAAAAAGAGCCTTTTAGACAAAAATAAACAAAAAGACCCTAAAATGAAACTATGCTTGGGGTATTCAAAAGTTGAGAAGGAATTCTGTGTATCTGGTATGGACAGAGGGAGAATGGAGTAAGTAGTAGAAAATATGGACCGGATCAATTTCCAGGACATGGTGAGTATTTGGCTTTGCTCTAAATGTGACAGGAAGCTACTGCAAGGTCTTGAATGAAATGACATAGTATATCTTTAATTTTAAAAAGGCCACTCAGGTTTCTGCAATAAGTAGACATGTAGAATGCTAGAGTGGATGCAAAACAATCAAAATCTGAATATATTTTTAAGGAGAAGCCAACAGGATTCATGGATGAATTTAATACAGAGAGTGAAAGAAAAAACAAGGAAGATTTGCTAATTTCTGGGCAGTTGATATGATGAAGACTTTCAGTTAGCATTCATCAAAAAAAAGATGGGGTACTGAAATCGGGTGATTTGAAAAGAATTTAATAAAGGGAAGAGACTATTTACAAAGGTTAGGTCTGGGAAAATCAAGAAGTGTTTGTACAGTACTCTGGGGGCTAATAACTAATGAGAGAGTGGTTGCCATGATAATCCCTAAGTCTAAGGGAAGCAGCAGTTACCACAAACCATAAAGAGTACTTCCAGAAATAGGATTGCCCTAAGAAAGTTGTGTTGTTCAGCAAAGTGTTGCAGACAACACATGGTGATCTTAGTGAAAAGGATCCAGGGCCATAAATATGCCAATATTACTCTTTTCTTGCTCTCTAGACTTCATTCTGGGGTCTCTCATTATAAAATCCAGCTGGAAGTCAGAGGGCAATAGGGATTCTTCATTCAGTTCATATGGTTTAAGTCTGCTATGGTAGAAAGCAAAGTGGAAAAATTTGAACAACAGATGCAAGGCAGTTATTTGAAGATATATAACACAGGTAGAATGCCAAGAATCAATCATTAGACAGCAAAGAAGTGTTCAGTAGTCTGGAGTTTAAGGGAAAGATTAGCATAAGTAATATAAATTAAAGACTGCCACAAAATACAATATATAAAACCATGTGGTCGGGTGTGTAGTTTCTAATAAAACACATGTCAAGGGGCGCCTGGGTGGCTCAGTGGGTTAAGCCGCTGCCTTCGGCTCGGGTCATGATCTCAGAGTCCTGGGATCGAGCCCCGCATCGGGCTCTCTGCTCAGCAGGGAGGCTGCTTCCTCCTCTCTCTCTGCCTGCCTCTCTGCCTGCTTGTGATCTCTCTGTCAAATAAATAAATAAAATCTTTAAAAAAAAAAAAAAAACACATGTCAAAAGTTTCATACTAGGAATATCTAAAATTAGGTGAAGAAATGAAAGAAATCAACAAATCAGTCTGAAAGGATTATTTGGTGAGGTAGTAGGAGAACCATAAAAGAGTTCTGGCTTATAGCCAAGTGAAGATTGATTCAAGAAGTAGGGAGGTGATGGGATGTATTGGTGGCTCAGTCAGCTGAGCAACCCACTCTTGATTTTAGTTCAGGTCTGATCTCAGGGTTCCAAGATCAAGTCCCGTTTTGGGCTCCACGGTCAATGCACAGTCTGCTTAAGGCTCTCGCCCACCCCCAAATCCACCTCACATTCTCTCTCAAAAGAAGATGAAATAGGGAGGTGATTTAAAAAGTGTCAAATATTGCTTATATGTTTAGTAGGATAAGACCTAAGGAATGGTTACTGTTTTTGGTGTTATGAATGTGATTTTAATGAACAGCATCCAGGCCTGGACCTCACAAAACATCCAAATATTTGCCAGTTCCAGGAGACTTGGACTTCCTTTGGTTTTGGTGCTCACTCCACTTTGGGACCATTAAATTGGCTTGACAATCTCAAATTATCATTAAGTAAATTAGACATCTTAAAGTAAAACTTCCCAAAGCTTCTTTAGCACCAACTTAAATTTAGAAAGGTCTTTAAATCTCTGTAATGATTATTGTAAGGCCAATTGAATATATACACTGTAATTTGTTAGATTGGCTTAATCTACACATTTGTTCTCTTGTTAATGAGTGTTAACCTTGTGGAAAGTACTGAACCATGCTTGGTGATGACATATTACTCTATCAGTCCTCTCGTTTCAGTAGGCTTCTGCATACAGGGCATGTAAATACATGGTAGGACAAATCTCAACACATAGCTTTCTGTTCAGCAACCAACTTACTTCCCTGAAAAATGTATCTTTGTTACCTTAAAAGTAAAGAATAGTAGAAACAAAATTTGCTTTCTAGCAGGGCCTAATTTTTTTTTTTTTAGAAACATATAATGTATCATTTGTTTCAGGGGTACAGGTCTGTGAATCATCAGTCTTACACAATTCACAGCCTTCACCATAGCACTTACCCTCCCCAGTGTCCATAGGGTGGCTAGCAGGGTCTAAATCTAAGAAGTATACAGGATACTATTTTGACCACCCTATTGTAGACTCTGATCTGGATATAATTTTGTGTTTCATGGTGGATAAAGGTCAGTTACCAATATTATAGATGACTTTGAACTATGATTATTTATAACAAGAGCTCCCATGAGTTTTTTGATTTCTCAGTTATTTTATATTTGTGAACAACTACCACACATTTAGTTTACTGTATACGATACTGAAAATCATTTCAGGGATCCTTACATTGGTGCCTTTTCTTCCCACAAAGTCTATAGAGGTTTGAAATCTTTGTTAAAGTTTCAAGTCACTTCCTCAAAATCTGTGTATGTTTAGCAAAGAAATGCAGTGTCCCTCCTGATATTGGATATTTGGTTTTAGGCCCTTATGAGAAACTTAACTGCTAAAATTTGATTTCTTAGTCATAAATTCAGTAACAATTTTCCTTGTAACTTCTATAACTGGAAATCCCCTTAACATTTAGTGTTGCCTTTTCAAAAAACTTGAATCATTGCTCTTGAACAACTCCAGGAGAAGAATATTACTTTTTTTTGCCTTTCTCATTCATCTAATTGCTTTCTTATTGATTCATATTGGAACTTCTTTCCACTGTATTATGGATCCCATTGGGAAAAGAGCAAGGCAAACTTTTATGTTTGTTAACATTCATCACAGGGCACAATTCAGTGTCTACCACAAAGTAGGAATCATTAAAAATAAGGTAAATGTATAAATTAAGGCAATCTAGTGAATTGGAACTTATTTATTCATTACATGAAAGTATGTGGTTCCTTTTCATGGGTGTTCACATGTTATTAAACACATATCTGTTTCTTCTTTTCTTGACTATGTGATAGTCGAATACCTAGAGATCAAAATAATGTTTTACACAATTTTGAATCCCTGGATCTTGTCAGAATATCTGGTGCAGAGTAGAAACATACTAGGTACTGGTTGAACCTAAAATTTGCCATAAAATTAGACTGAGATTCTAACTGATTGCCATATCCTCCTGTAATTCAGATAAAGCAATAGAAGAAATATTTTTTATATCTCTCATACATATATGTATATATTTGTATTTATGTCTATATTTAAATTGTCAATATATGTATATATTTAAAATGCTATTATTGTGCTTAAAAGATTCTATCCTCTTAAGTGGAAAAAGTTTGAAGAAATGACCCATATTTATTACAGTAAGGATTATAGGATTACAGATATCTTAAATCACTAATATTTTACAGAATATGGCAAAAATCTAAAAGTCTTCTCCCTTGAATCATCCGCTTATATTCATGCAAAGTTTGATCCCAAAGAGTTCATAAACTCTAACTTCCAGTATCCAAGGGTCATAGATAAAAATACAGATTTATAGTAATCCATATGAAAAGATCCCAATACATCACTTCAATCCATGACTGAGGAAACCATGTTTCAGTGATACATCCCTAAAAATCTCAAAGCATAATAACAATAATGTTGGTAAAAATAATAATAAAATAATATGTGTAGTATTATGCAAAGGAAACAATAATAAATTTGGAATTAGGCATCTTACATTTAATTGTATGACACTGTTAAAAAATTTTATTCTTCTTTGACTCAGAACATCAGCCCACATATTGGACATTGTGGAGAAACTATTGTAGGCACTCAGTAAATATGTGTAATCTGACTAGTAATTATTTTCCCATCTTCTGTCTGTGATGGTTAAGCTGATAAACCCGAGTTATAATAATTTGTTTTCTAATAACATTTTCTGTTAGTTCAATATGTGAATTTTAATTTTAAATTCATTTTAAATCTTGTTTGTTTTTAACCTGAGTTTTGATTAATATTTTTAATATTTAACTTCGTATTTACTATATCATTTAGTGAGAAGAATAATTGGTGTTGATTTAACAAATTAAATGAATGTGCTCAGGAAATAATTCTATATAAGTTTATATTCTAAACTCCTCCATTTTCTATTCTTGAAGCTGACCTTACAAAAAATACCAGGGTAGTGCAATTTGAGGCACATGGAACTTGTTTTACTGTTTAACTCATTGACACTTGATATCATTTTATTTTTTTCTTCTATCCTGATAGTAGCTAAAGATCTCCAAGATGTATGAATTCAGATACATTCCCAATTTTTAATTTTTTCTTTTTTGTTCACAACTGAACACTTAAGGAATATTAAAAGTTCAAGATACATCGATATGACCTTACACTTCTTTAATAAAATAATAAAGTAACTTCACATTTCTAAAAAATAATAAATGTATAGCCTTATTTTTTAATGCAAGCCAATGACGCTTAAAGTAAAGTTTAGACAGCAGGCAAATATATATCTTAATGGTCAAATTTTACATGTATTATAGTTTTCTAATTGTTTTCATCTCAATGATATAAATGTTGACATGTTTATCCAGTGAAATTCTACTTGTAAATGATTATGACTCAATTGTAGCTGCACAAATTTTAAAATATAATTTTAAGTTGTAAAATATCAGTGAAATTTACAGTAAAATCCACTTTATATCAAATTCAAAATTATACTATATATAGTGAAATTATGAGGAAAAAAGAAAGCATAAAATATTCAGAATATTTGTATTAAGATTGTGAAGATTAAGAATATCAGTAATACTTTCAAATTGGCTTTCATGAGAACACAGACATTTATTGTATTATTCTTTATATTCCATACATGCCTTAAGTATATTCTTTAGTATGTATGAAATGTATCATTAAAACATGTAAAAGGCTGAGTTCTAAAATGAGGAAAAATACATCACACTTGCAAAACTCTTTCTATATGCAAAGCAATATATTTGGAAATTAGTCATACTTTTTTTATAAATATTTAAAGTATTTATATATTGTTGGAATTAAGAATAACACTTTGGTGAAGTTCCAAAAATGTTTTGTGGATGGCTGCTTTTAACCATTCAACTAATTGTCTCCTCATAATTCCTGACACTTCTAATTCATATCTTTGGCCAAGAAACTTCCTCTATTCAGGAAATGGGTATTTTCTCAGTATTATTATCTTAGTTAATTGTCCACTGACATATTATTATAATTAAAAATGCATTTTAATGGTTCACTTATATAAACAGAGTTTTGTAAAAACTGTTGCTGAATTCCAGAGAAGGGGGCTTTTTATTTTTAAATGTTATTTGTATAGATATTTTTTATTATTTTAAAGTCCTTAAAGGAGTTTGAAGACTATTTAGAACAATATTAATTTTAAATTTTCTACAATTAAAAATAGATCCTTTTCATTTATGTGATCACAGATGGCCAAGCAATTTTTGACCAGAATAAAATTGCAGAAAACCTTAACATTTAGAAAGGGGTGCTTTATTTTCTTTTCCCTTTAAAATATTATATTGTAGAGAGATTTTCTATTTTAATTTAAAATATTGTTTGAGAGAACTAGTAATGTCTCGCAAAATATGGTTTTGTTTGAAGAGTACTTAGATCTCTGTTAACTTTAAATTTACTGCAACTTAAAAAATCCTTTTTATCTATGCAAGCACACAGCTGGCAAGTCTAGGCAAATGACAAGATTGTGTGCAATATTTAACAATACACCATACTGCAAACAAGAAAAAAACAAAACAAAACAGATTTTCATTCATGTAATCATTAATATCTGATAAAAAAATTAAAAGTCTTTCAGCATTTTGACAATCTGTATGCATGTCATTCAAGAAGATATAGCAGGTAGATTTAAAAATTAATCTCTCAAAAGGCAAAATATTCAATATAAACTTAAAGTGGCTTAAAATGAGCCAGTGATGTTTGTCATTTTTATTATTCTTACATGGCTGCATAGTTTCCACATTAGTGCTTAAATCAAAACTTTTAGCATTGTTCTTAAAAGCCACTGAGAGCTTTTTCTTTTCTTTCTTTCTTTCCTTTTTTTTTTTTTTTTTTTTGTTTAAAATTTTTATTTATTTACAGATAGAAAGGGAGGGAGAGAGCACACAAGAAGGGGAAACAGCAGGCAGAGAGTAGAATCAGGCTCTGCACTGACCAGGGAGCCTGATTCGGGACCTGATCCCAGGACCCTGGGATCATGACCTGAGCTTAAGGCAGATGCCTAACCTGCTGAACCATCCAGGCATCCCACTTAAAGCCTTTTCTTATTGCACAGACTAGTTCTTGGTGTACTTACGGGCTCAAAGCATTCTGATTCATGCTTATTCAATTTCCCTTTCTTTTGGCTCATTATTTTTCAGATGTGCTACATCCACCTCATAATTTTCTGATGCCTTAATTCTCCTGAACTCCTTGTCTCTTTTTTTTTCTATTCTTTTCTAGGGAAATTCTTCTGCATTTTTAAAAATAATTTTTTCTCTCATTTTACCTCAGTATGTTCTTTACTAAATAATTCTTTTTCATGAATTTTACTCTTTTTCTTTGTTTACTCTTCCAGTATAGACAAAAACACACTTAAGACCCTTCATGTCACCAGTACCTTGACATTCTGTGTGCAAAGTGCCATCTCTACAACATTTTTCATGCCTTCCTGAGACCATTACAAGCTACTTTTGTCCTTATTCTTGTGCTAAAATTGCTTTCTCAGAGTATTAACTTCTGCTAAAGCATATGAAATAAAGAATAAAAAAAGGGAGCATACATGAATGCCAAAATGGAGACCCAAGGAAATAAAAATATCTATTTATTGTAACAAATATATTAACAAAACATGCACTCAGAACTTGACATCTATGATTTCTCATTGGGTAAATTTATACAAATTATAAAACTAACCTGCATCATAGTTTCCTTTTCTAAAAAGAATAAATTAGTATTAGCTTTCTTTTTTGCTTCATTGTTGTCAGTTACATAAAATAATGTGTTAAGATTTTATGCAAGTCCGGCATCTGGGTGGCTCAGTGGGTTAAGCCTCTGCCTTCGGCTCAGGTCATGGTCTCAGGGTCCTGGGATCGAGCCCCGAGTCGGGCTCTGCTCAGCAAGCAGCCTGCTTCTCCCTGCCTCTCTACCTACTTGTGATCTCTCTCTCTGTCAAATAAATAAATAAAATCTTTAAAAGAAAAAAAAAAAAAGATTTTGTGCGAGTGACTGCCAAATAACAAACACAGCCCAAATATGGGGGTGTGTGTGTCTGTGTGTGCTCCTGGTATTAAAAACAATCTTTCAGTATTACTTAACCAAAAAAACTTTTGATATTACCTAACTAAAGAGGGAATAAATTTAAGTTGAAATAATGTTCAGTGTGTGTTGAATGAAAAATAAGCATATACTTTTCTCTTAATACTGATATGAAGTCCATATTTTTAGTTACAGACAAAAGTCATTACTCATCATTGGCAGGAAACTGTAATATCTATTTATATGACAATCTAATAAACAAACTTAAATCCTATCACATTTTGAGATTCCAAGAATGATGAATTCTGTAGAGTTTAAATATAGCTAATCTTCTTTTAAAATTGAATCATGCTATTATATTTTATTGATACATATGACTATCAATGAAAGTAGCTCCTGTCAAAAAAGAAAACTAAATAAGTGATCATTTGTATTTAATGAGTAAATAGGTATTGGTTAATTTCTTAATTTTTAAAAATATAAATGATATATTTTCACTTTTTTATCACTAAGGAAAATATATCAACATGACCAGAATTTTCCCTTCATATAAGATCATAGAAGTAAAAATACTTTTCTATACTGGTCAGTGTACTGATAATTACAGCCAAACATTGCCAAGGTCACAATATGACATTTCTAACACAGGACTTAGAATATAGTCTCAAGAAGTCCATCTTAATTAATCAAAGTATCATATTTTCCAAGTTCTTATTATATGTATATACATGTTCAATTCCATAAATATATCATAATTAAGCAGTCTAATTTCTAATATGGCAGCACAAAGGGAGAATATATATATCAAATTATATGAATTCATATGAATAATTTATTTAATCTGAGACTGTCATAGGGTGGAATGATTCATGTACTGTGCCTCTTAGCACTCATTCTGAAGAATTAACTATAATAGTAGAAACAAAGAAATCAGGAGTTGACAAAATCATCCACTGATTAATATTTTTGGGGTTGTGAAACTGTCCCTCATAGAAGCTATCAATAATCTTTGAATAAAAGTACAGATATTTGCAAGGAAAAACAACTTTCTACAAGCCCTAGAACTGCATTAGCAAAAGTAAAAAGGAACACATACACAAACACACACAGAAATACCCAAAATCTCAATGTGATCAGTCTTGAAGATTCCCAGAGCTATACACAACTTGCCTATATTTCTGGTCATATCAACATAAACACTCAAGTTCCTGTTCATGAGAGTCCATCCATCTTCATATTCCTTTCATAAATCCTTTATTCTCCCTCCTTGTCCAGAAATGTCCAAATCTCCAAACCCTCAAAACAAGATATAAACAAAACATGATCACTGTCCCTAAGCAGTCAACAACAGTCCTGTTGTTATTGTTTGCATAATATAACATTAATATTCTGAGTAAATCTGGGCAATAGCTGTCTTTCAAAAGTCTTTGAAGATTGACTTATTAATTTGTTAACTGATTGACCTCATTCAGACCATCCAAGTAAACTCATTCTGAGAATTTTGATTTACTGGGGCACCTGGGTGGCTCAGTGGATTAAAGCCTCTGCCTTTGGCTCAGGTCATGATCCCAGGATCTTGGGATCAAGCCCCGCATCAGGCTTTCTGCTTAGCAGGGAGCCTGCTTCCTCCTCTCTCTTTCCCTGCCTGCCTCTCTGCCTACTTGTGATCTCTGTCTATCAAATAAATAAATAAAATATTTAAAAAAAAAGAATTTTGTTTTACTAAAATTATATGCTATTAAGCCAAAGGTTAGCTTTTATAATTGTTCTCATTGAGGAAATCTGATTTTCCAGGACCCCTCAGAGGCCTTGCTTGCTTTGCTACAATAGGTTTTTCATTTCTAAGGTCTTCATTTTGATGACCCAATACTCCTCAATAAGCAAAAAAATATAATCTTATCTTTGGGGAAGACTTTATAGATAAGGGTGGAGGCTCTTATTTCAAGTAGATACAATATAAGAGAAGTTACATTTATTTCAATTACAAATATGAATTTCATTTTGTACTGTAGCAGAAACCAATCAATCTTCATGGGAAACAAAGAGTGTGAAGCGTATATGATGGAAGCAGCATTTAAATGTGATACAGTTTTATAGAAACACTTGTTATAAGGGCTCTGCAAGACTGATGAACTAAAGTGTTTTATGTTAATGTGTAATTTTTACATGGGCTACAATCTAAGTATTATATGTGTTTAAAAAAGCAAATTTGACAGAGACACAAGAAAAGATATTGTAGAATGCATGTTTCTTTGCAATAGAATCTAATGTGGGATATCAGAAATTACAGTTTATTATTCCTAAGCAGAATGTAAATTTCAAAAGAAAAAAAATCTTTCCAAAGTAAAGTAGAAAAATTGATTTTTCTCTCTAAAAAATACAGTCTCTAACTTAAAATGGTTTGACTTACAATTTTTCAACTTTTACAATGACGCAAAAACAATATGCATTCAATAGAAACTGTACACTGAATTTTGAATTTTTGATCTCTTCCTGGGCTAGTGATACATGGTACCATACTCTCCCATGATGTGGGGCAATGGCAGTGAGCCACAGCTGTCAGACACATGACTGTGAAGATAAACAACCGAGACACTTACAACCCTTCTGCACCCATACAACCATTCTAATTTTCACTTTCAGTGCGATATTCAATGATTTACATGAGATAGTCAGAACTTTATTATAAAAAGCTTTGGTGTTAGATGATTTTGCCCAACTGTAGGCTAATGTAATTGTTCTGCACACATTTAAGGTAGGCTAAATTATAAACTTCCATAGGTTAGGTGTATTAAATGCATTTCAACCTATGATATTTTAACTCATGATGAATTTAGCAGAACATAACCCCATCATAAGTCAAAACAGATTCTGGTTTAACTATCCAATTTCTTAATTAAATCAACTCTAATGTTAAAATTAAATTCTTAGGGAGAATATATATTATTAACATGGAATGAATAAAAAATCATAATTTTTATGTCTTCCACATCCAGTCAGGATTGCGTAGGAAAGCAATATACCTTCCTGACAAAAGGATACAAAAAATTTCTTATAATCACTCAAAAGGGACTTTCAGCAAAGATAATGAAGCAATAACTAAAATACAGATGTCCTTCCTAGAAATTTACTAAAATGAGAACTTTGTCAATAAAAGCCAAAAATAGGGAAAACAAATACATGTTATAACTGAAATGTACTTTAAAAAAATTTCTCCTGGACATGGTAAAAGGGAAACTGAATTAAAGATAAATATTTTCAAAAAAGAAGTTCAATGTCATAAAAGGTAAGTAACAAAAATATTGTCAGAAGACCACACACCATCTTAATTGGGATGATAGACAAATAGTAGCCATTTTTTAAAATCTCTGTATGATTCATTTCAGGTTTTTTTTTTTCATTTATATCTAATTTCTAACTTATATCTAGATCTTATGCTGACCAAAATGATAAACAGAATCTTTTAAGACATTCAAAAGAGTAGAAAGCATTAAACCTATCTAAAAGGATATATAAACCAACTTAAGCAAACAGAAATGAGAATTAAAATACATGAGCACATATACAAAGTATACACACACACACACAATTATATATAATAAAATAATCCTGCTAGGAGAAGTTAGTACAGTGGACATTAGAGCTGGCAGTTGATTAAAAAAAAAAAAAAAAAAAATCTAGGGGCGCCTGGGAGGCTCAGTGGGTTAAGCCACTGCCTTCGGCTCAGGTCATGATCTCAGAGTCTTGGGATCAAGTCCCGCATCGGGCTCTCTGCTCAGCAGGGAGCCTGCTTCCCTCTCTCTCTGCCTGCCTCTCCATCTACTTGTGATCTCTATCTGTCAAATAAATAAATAAATAAAGTCTTTTAAAAAAAATCTTTTCTCAAAAATATGTTTCGGGGCACCTGGGTGGCTCAGTGAGTTAAAGCCTCTGCCTCCGGCTCAGGTCATGATCCCAGGATCCTGGGATCGAGCCCCACATCGTGTTCTCTGCTACGAGCTGCTTCCTCCTCTCTCTCTGCCTGCCTCTCTGCCTACTTGTGATCTCTGTCTGTCAAATAAATAAATAAAATCTTAAAAAAATATGGTTCTGAGAAAAATAATTTCCAATGGAGCAAACTTTGAGAAACACCAGTTGATAAATGCTCCCTTAGCTAAGTTTAATTCCTTCACTGCACAGTTCTTGGCATTTTTGTCTTAGGATCAATGGTGTCAAATGGCACCTCAGTAATGGAGTATGGTAGAAAGAGGAAATCTCTCTCAAGGAGAGGAAAGAGCAGTCACTGGAAGCTGGAGCGGAACATCGAGTACTACCAGCATTAGACTGGCACCAGTGACTAGATGGGGTAGGTGAATGCGTAGAGGTCAGAAGGACCCAGAATACATGAGGACATGCATGAGGTTGCATGGTAACCACACATACCCTTGACTTCAAACCCCATGTGGACAGTGACTTTCTGCTTTTGTACAAAGCTCATGGAAAAGAATGCAGGGAGAGCTTTATTTTTACAATTTTGGTAGTAAACTGAACTTTAAGTAAACAGAAAATATTATGTCCCACTGGCAAGTTAAGCTTTCTTCACTATTGTAAAATACTTGGAGTTGCTGAAGTTTCAATTTGTTTTTGAAATCAAGGAGTTCTCATGTTTTGATCAATAATAATATGGGTGATAATTATGTATTATACTAAAAGAAGTATGTACCTAACATGTAAGATGAAAATTATTTTCAATTATAAGCATTTATTTGATTGAAGCAATCCATACATATTATTTTGAAACTAATATTTATAATTAATTATTATTAAAGTTTTAAAATAGTCATTTTCTTACTCTAGTGCATGACATATATGGTGAATTGATGTTGAATATTAACGATCATGTTTGCAAAAATGAGACAGAATCAAGCATCTGAAGATTGTTTCTTTGTTTCTGATTACTACTTTTTAAAATGGCTTTGGGTAAATTACAGTAATCTAAGATCATTCTCATCACTACAATGGAATAATCATAATGGTAATAATGTCAATAATTATAACAATTTTAAAAAATGTAATGGAACATTTATGAGGTGTTCTGCAATCAGCATAATGAACTGATTTAAGGAACTCTCCTTTGTGGGTTTTAGAGCAATATAGGGACTTACCTTCTAAAGAAGTCAAGGAGAGCTGCTAGTTTTTCTACAAATCTATAACTAGAGTATGTGTACATGCCTCAGGTTTGGACCTCCAGAAGTTCACACTTGGGAATCTGAATATTGAACAATATCTCAAAGACAAAGAAGTAAATAAAAAACTTCTTACAGTGGCAGGGATGGTGACAAGAATCCAGGAGGAGTGATGAGTGTTGAGTGGCCTTCACAATCCAGCTGTGGCAGTGCTCTCTGGTGGCATCCAAGCCTGGGTGTCTCATGGGATGTCTGTTCATAAGTCATACTTGCATACTTTCTGAGACTGACAAAATATCTCATCTATGCATAAGTCATCTGATATCCTTCAAAAACATTCTTCTGCTAACGCTCTCCCAGTCATTGTCTGTTGTTTGAGACTAAGAACTGTAACACCAATCGGTATTCATGGTGTAAACAGGAAGATAAAAATCATGAAATTCTATAACACTTCGGTATAATGATTTCTTGGAAAACATATTTTTAGTTAAAACACATCGTAACCTTTCTAACCTCTCATTATCTTCAGCAGAGAGTGCCTCCTTCATTAATAAAGAACAGTGTATTAGTTTTCTATTGCTGCCCTAACAAACTGCCACAAACTTAGTAGCGTAAAACATCACAGGTCATTAATTTACACTTCTGAAGGTCAGAAGTCCAAACTAGGTCTAAGTGGACCAAAGTCAAAGTGTCAGCCCAGCTGCATTCCTTTCTGGAGAGGGGAATCCATTTCCTTGCCTTTTTCAATATCTAGAAGCTGCCCATATTCCTTGGTTCATTAACCTTCATTCACCCTCAAAACCAACTATAGAAGGTCAAGCTATTCTCACCTTACATACCTTAACTTCCTTTTCTGCTGCCTTCTTCTACATTTAAATACCTTTATGATTATATTTTCCCCATTCTGATAATTCAGGATAATCTCATTTTATTTTTAAAAATTTATTTATTTGATAAAGAGAGAGAGGGAGAAAGTGAGAGAGAGAGAGAGAGAACAGCAGGGAGAGCAGCAGGCTCAGGAAGTGAGAGAAGCAGACTCCCCTTTGAGCACCGAGCACAATGAAGGGCTTGATCCCAGGTCCTGGGATCATGACCTGACCCAAAAGGCAAAAGCTTGATGACTGAGTCACCCCAGGATAATCTCAGTTTAAACGGATTGAAAACCTTAATTCTATCTGCCACTTTAACACCTCTTTACCATGGAAGGTAGCACATTCCCTGGTTTCAGAGATTAGGATGTGGACCTCTAGGGGGACGTTATTCTACCTACTGTGAAAAGCATTCCAATATGGCTTGTGTGTGTGTGTTAAAAACTACATGAACAGCTACAGAAATAATGAAGGATTTAAGGCAGATTACAACATTAATACATAACAAATCATTTAAACCTATTCCAAAAAGTTTATTCATGGGAAAATTTTTGTTTATGCCATTTTTAAAACTGATTTTTGTATTATGTTCAATTAGCAAACACATAGTACATCATTAGTTTTTGATGTCGTGTTCAATGATTCCTTAGTTGCATATAACATCCAGTACTCATCACAACACATGCCCTCCGTAATACCCATCACACAGTTACCCCATCCCTCCCAACCCCTCTTTGAGGTTTGTAAAGGATTTCTGAAAGTAACTGAAAAGGCAACAAGTAACTTCATACTTGTAATAACCAAAGTAACTGAAATAGGAGTTGTACAAAAGATGGGTTCTTAAGAATTGTGTCTCTAGATAATTCTCCCTTTATATAATATCAATGATAGTAGAAACAGAAATCTTAGAGGGATAAGAAGACAGTTGCTACAAATTGGCAAACACTGAAAACCTCTCAGGATCAAAAAAGTTGAAATCCAAAAAAAAAAAAAAAAGTTGAAATCCATTGGAATAAATGTGTATGAGATTAATGAAGATCTAACTATTAAATCTGTTTCCATTATAAACAGGAAGAATTTTATGAAATATAGAAGAAAAAACAGAATTGAAACTATGAAATACATTTTGGGCTATCAGTTAGGAGACTGAATATATTTAGGAACAATAAATTACAATAGAGGATCACTGAATCAAATACAACTTAGTAATGAGTAATGTCTTTTTAAACAATCCATCTTAAATATTTCTAACTAACATTTCACTTTTTCCCTTCTGTCGTTAAAGTTCTGTCCAGGTTTTACAAGAAAAATTACTGTGCCTATTTTGTTTGTTTTTCCTATATGAACTATATTTTAGAGTTATCAAATGTAATTGATATGGGAAAGTTATTTTTTATTTAAAAAATTTCAAGGGCACCTGAGTGGTTCAGTTGGTTGAGCATCTGACTCTTGGTTTGGGCTCAGCTCATGATCTCAGGTCTTGGGATGGAGTCCTGAGGCTCAGTGCTTAGCCAAGAATCTGCTTGGGATTCTTTCTCTACCCCTATCTTCTTGTTCCTCCCCCTGCTCAAGCTCACTCACTCTCTCCATCTCTCTCTTAAATAAATAAATAAATAAATAAATCTTTAAAAAAGTTCCACTTAATGCAGAGGAAAAGAGAAAATAAGAGTAAAAAAACAAAAACGAAAACAAAAAAAAAAAGCCTCATGTATGTGATTCATGGGATTGGCAATGAATGGTAGATGACACCTGAACCCATTGACTAATTTTAACATCCTTAAATCGAGGATGATCTCTTTCATTTCTGTTTCAGAGCCAGATTTTGGTAATAGTCAAAAGTATACCCGTATCAGAGTAGGAAAAGAAAGTGTATTTGGAGAAAAACTAACCTATCCAATGTAGACCTGAAATTAACAAGATTTTGTATGTCAATTATACTTCAATCAAAAAAAAAAAAACTAATCCACCTGAATAATTTATGGATCAATGCCTAGAGTATCTGAAAGCTTGTCAGATATTCCTCAGAATTTCCTAAGGAGATTTCATTCTCCTTTTAAAATTCTTTCTTCAAGCAGTGGCAATAAATTGAAAAGAGAATATTATATTGACTTTGTAGTTTTTTGTCTGACAGTCTCACAAATACCATATTCTAATATAATCATTGATTATTAATGTATTATGGCTCTATTATGATTCAAATGTACCCATGTTACTGGTCTAGAAACCTAACATTTTAACACTTAACATTTTTAATATCTTAAAATAACCATTCTTAACATTATTTACTTGAGAAACTTTTTGTACGTTCAAAACAACTATACTATTAATTATTGAAAAACAACAAATTTGTTACCTAAGAGTGATTAGGTTCTTATGGTTTTCTGTTTTAAACATCTTAATATTTATACTCAGCATTTTTCAGATTATCATAATTAGCATTATTTCACAATGGACTTTCTTTATACTTGAAAATACGAAGTTCTACAGTAGGAAATGTCATACACAATATTATGTAAGGAAAAAAATCACAGTTCAAATGAAATTAATCTCTTGGAAATTATAATAAAATGTAAGTCATGATGAGATTATGTGAATTGCAGGTTCAATTCTTATGAACATCTATACAGGTTTTCACTGGAGGATTTCTTCCTCTCTCAGAGCTCTAGAGTCTGCACACCAGGTTAAATCAACTGACCTCCTCATCCTAGTTTCCTCTAGGCCATTTCATTTCCTACACCGTTCTATTTAACCCCTAATGTATTTTTCAGGAACTCTTTAACCTTCTCCAATAAATGCACAAGCCTTTAGGGATGTTTGGAGTTTGAGACTATTTGTTTTTAATTGATCAGAATTTTCTTAAAAAAACAAAACAACATAAAATAAGTGGGTAGGGACACTCTTACACAGTACATTCAGGGGCCAGTTAAGGTTAATTTTACAATGTTTTATACTAACTAAATTGTTTTAAACTAAACTAATCAAATTTGTTGATAGAATTCAAAGCCATATTATCAACTAAGTAGAAGAAATCAGAACATTAGATTGGAGTAATAATAAACAATAAGGGTGAAGAGGAAGACAGAATTTTTAGTTGCAATTCTAAATAGAGGAGATAAGAAGGATGAAGATGAGAGCCTATACAGAATAGGTTACTAAATGGAAGAAATATTTAGTTTTTCTTTGAAGTACAAATATCACAACTACTACTACCATCAATCTTCCCTTCTATAGTATTGAAGAAAATATTCATACAATTTTCAAAATTATGTTAAAGGAGTTATCCTAATCTATCCGATAATCTGAACTCAGTTTAAGAGACCAAATATTGAGTGCCTGGGTGGCTCAGTGGGTTAAAGCCTCTGCCTTTGGCTCGGGTCATGATCCCAGGGTCCTGGGATCAAGCCCCGCATTGGGCTCTCTGCTCAACAGGGAGCCTGCTTCCCCCTCTTTCTCTCTGCCTGCCTCTCTGCCTACTTGTGATATCTCTCTGTCAAATACATAAATAAGATCTTTTAAAAAAAAAAAGAGAGACCAAATATCTACATCTAAGCCTTATGTTTTATTTATATTTCAGTATTCTATCAAGGAGAACACAATACCACCTGGCAGTTGCTGCCAAACAGGCAAATCAATGGTAGAATACATTCCAAAAAGTAAACTCAATGAAGAGGAATCTGAATAAGGAAATGATAACAATAAAATAATCATAACCCTTTTGCTCTTATTATTATACAACCCACATAAATATTGCAGTCTTTAACAAAATTTAACCTTGATACACTGTGATCAACATGATTGCACTCCTCAATCAAAGGATCTGTGTTTCACTGTTCAGTGTGCCTGAGGTACAGTAGGATCAAATAAAATCTGCCACATGAGGTCACCTCAAAACTGTTGTTGTCGTAGTAATGAAATGGAATAGCTTAAAATAATAGCATGAGCTCCGGTTTTTTGTTTTGTTTTGTTTTTGCTACAGAGCTTTGCAAGAAGATAAAATATTTTTAAGAAACCAAGCATATTATAAGATTTCTATTTCATGTAACTATATCTAAAATCTATGTGTTAGAACAAATTATATTTAGCTCAAATATAATCTTTGAAATATATATAAAATATATTGTGATTAGAATATTTCTTTATATTATATATGGAAAAAGTTACTTCCCAAATTAGATCAGTCTCTTGGAAACTACAGTAATGTATATGTGTACATGCAGTATATTTTAGAAAATTGATATTTTCCAAAAGATAAAATTTTTTCTCAATATTAAAATTCACATTGATAAAATAATCCTGTAATCATAGATCAAGTAAGAAATAGGTGATGTGTTTGGTCCTGACTAAATAATTTAATGCATAAAAATATGTTGAAGTGGGCTTACCTTATATAAATATACAATGATTTGTGGTTGCATGCTCCATTTTTCTGACTTCATCAGGTTTTGAGTTTAAACTCAGCAGACTTAAATTTTCAAAGGGATTAAATTTAATGTAAGGTTTATTTTGAACAATAAATGATATGAAGTTTTAAAAATTACATGAAATTGAATGCAATTCTGATTGTGCAACCCTATATGTTGTTGAAAGTTGGGATAAATTATAGTCCTAAATAAAAAAATGTGTTTTGTATCATTTCTCAGCCTTTGGGCTGAGGTCAAGTGAAAAGTGTGTTTTTTTAGTCAAGAGAATTTTCAGAAAAATTCTAAAACATAAAGCACTTACTACTGTTCCAAACTGTTATTAATATACTTCTAGAGAGAATAGTATATGGGATTATCACTATTGTCCTTCATACTTAATATGAAATCACTTAAAATGTAATACTATAATTTTTAAAATAAAAATTTCACATTCATTAATTATATTCATTAACACTCATGCCCTAATATATGACAGATGCTGTGATATGACATAACTGATATCATTACTAATTCAATTTTTTATCATGCAGTTATATAAATTATGTTGTAAGATATGTTTAAAACTGTAACTGAAACTTTTTTTTTTTTTTTTTTAGTATTAGAAATCCTTGTGGAGGAGTGGTGACTGGGAAGGAGCACGGTAGTGATATATAGTATGTCTTAGATGCTGGTAATATTCTACTTCTTGTCCTGGAGAGTGGTTGTCTGGCTAAGTGACCTTTGTAAAATTTGCCAAACTACACACTTACAAATTCCTTCACATTTCTCTACTTGTATTGACCTGGGAGTTTCCTAGGATCAGCCAGCCAGACTACACCTAAGTGAAGCCAGCAATCAACCCTCTGCATATTTAAAGCTTCCAATCAGCTTTCAGCTTCACTGTCTTTAACATGTGTATATAGACAAGGAGCTCAAAATATTTACAAAAATTCTGTAATATGAAAAACAACAAAACAAAGCAAATAAATAACAGGATAACACTTTGAAACAAAAGCTATACAAGAACAGCCTCCAAAATACATATTAATATACTCAGATATATAAGAAATCGAATACAATCAGGCAACAAAAGCCAGGATCCTCTCTAAAATAAGATCGCTCAGAGAACACAAACAAGGAAGTAGCAATGAAAAACTCTCTAGGAAATTTAAAGATCAAGATTAAAAAAAAAAAAAAAAGGTGAAGATATCTCCTGAAAGGCAAGCAAAATATAAATACATGGAAAAAAAGGAAAGAAAAGATCAGAAAATTGGTGGAAAATGGTATATCAATCTGGGAGATCCATTAAATAAATAACAAGAGTTCTATAAAGAAAGATAAAGAAAATAAAGTGGAGGAAATTAAGAAATAATGCAAAAACAATTTTGCAGAATTTAAGAACCTGATTTTTGAGGAAAAGAATCCACTAAGTACAATGCAAGTACAAAGGATGAAAACAGAAATATAACAAACTGGGTAGAAAAAGAACATCAAGTATTTTTAGGACCAAGTGTATAGTGAGAAAGACAGAGAACAAGGAGAACATCAAGTATTTTTAGGACCAAGTGTATAGTGAGAAAGACAGAGAACAAGGCTTTTCATATAAAATATCAAAATATCAAGTGATCCTGGAAGTGGAGCAGCATCTCAAAAATCAAGAAAAACTATTATTCACCATGAATTTTATGTATCAGCAAATTAGCGTTTAATAGGGGTAAAATAAAGATAGTTTCAGATATTTAATGTCTCAAAGAATTTAACTCCATGCACTCTTTCCCAGAAAATTACTAGACGAGGTGTTCAATCAAATTTGGGGATCAAGCAAGAAAGCAGGAAATATAGGAAAAAGGACTTTATTTATTTATTTTTTAAAGATTTATTTATTTATTTTAGAGAAGGGAAGAGGCAGAGGGAGAGGGAGAGAAAGTAAGATTCCCAGCTAAGTGCAGAGCCTGATGCAGGACTACATCCCACAACCCTGAGATCATGAGCCAAAATCAAGTGTTCCAACAGAGCTACTCAGGTGCTTACAAGGAAAAGGACTTTAAATAGAAGAGATATATGAGTGCAATTATTGAAAGGATGGCAGTGGTGGTCTCTGGAGCACAGATGTGAAGCAGGGCTAGTGACAAAACAAAGCATTTTTATAAGGTTGAAATAGTCTTGGGAGAGATTTGTTGATAATGGTGATACAGAAACACACACACACACATCAATCACATGCAGGCACACACACAAACATACATACATACTTGAGAGCATTTGATACATACATATTTGAGAGCATTTGATAATGAATTAGGGATAAATGAATGGAAAACTAAACAAATGGGACAAGAAGGTGATTGTTTTCTCCAGAAAAAAAAAAAAAGTTTCTCAGAAAAGGATAATATAATTCATGTCCACAAGTCAGTGGAGTGTGAGAAGATATAAAAATTAAAAAATCTCAATTCTTCATACTGGAGAGTCAAATATCTATTGATAAGTCAATCATCCATTGATAAAAGCATTGTCTATGCTCCTTCTTTTAAAAAAGTACAAAAGAAGAAATATAAGCACATTAAGAAATAGAGAGAATGGGGCACCTGGGTGGCTCAGTGGGTTAAAGCCTCTGCCTTCAACTTACATCATGATCTCAGGGTACTGGGATAGAGCCCTGCATCGGGCTCTCTGCTCAGCAGGGAGCCTGCTTCCTCCTCTCTCTCTGCCTGCCTATCTGCCTACTTGTGATCTCTGTCTGTCAAATAGAATAAATAAAATCTTTAAAAAAATAGAGGGAAATACAGGAATAACTTAACATAAAAGAGAAATGATAATCTCTGAGAAGAAGCACAAGAGAACTTCTATTTTCTGGTTAAAAAGTTTGTAGATTTGCGGTGCCTGGGTGACTCAATCAGTAAGAGTCTGCCTTCAACTCAGGTCATGATTTTGGGGTCCTGGGATTGAGCCCCACATCGAGCCCCACATCAAGCCCCACATGGAGCACCACACTGAGCAGCTCTCTGCTCAGTGGAGGAGCCTGCTTCTCCCTGTACCTCTGCCTGCTAGTCTGCCTACTTGAGATCTCTCTCTCTCACTGTCAAATAAATAAATAAAATCTTTAAAAAATTAACTCTTAATCCATAAACATGATTTTGACAGATTTTTAAAATAATAACACTTAAACATACTATGAACCATGGAACTTCTTAGATCAGCTTCTTCATTTATCAGAAGAGGCAGATGATGTGCCAAATAGCTCATTTTGGGGCAATGATTATAATGGCTAGGCTAAGTTAATGATAAAAGCCTTTGGACTACAAGGCAGGTGCTCTTTTCCTAAGGAAAGTGGTCTCTGTTTTAAGAAAAACATGCAGGAGTTTGTTTCCAGCATGTATATATGTGATTATCGAAACATTCCATTCCATTATCAACATGAAATATGAGTCATTCAATTTTATTACATGAAATATTCCAAATATATTTGGCTTAAACCTTAAAAATAACAAGATAACGACCACAATGATAAAGTCACATCATGAAGAGAACTATACTTTATAGAATTCACGAGGATGAACAGTTTACAGCTCAAGTTGGTTCCTTAATACCAGATTCTGAAAATTTTGTAATTTCTACTTAGCGATGGCAAGTGAGTTAAGGAGCCAGTTGTGGAAAGATGCACATATGTACATGCACACAGAACTTCTGTTACATTCTTCTTCAGAGTTTTATTCACATCTTTCATCAAGCTTGATGTTTCCAAAGTAGTAAAACATAATCTCTGCTTTCCTGGATAAGTAAATCCTTCAGGGTATGCTGCTTAATCTTAGTCTTGCAGGATCACTTTTACAGAGCTCTCTCAATTGAGGACTGGCAAACCAGAGACCTGGATTCACTGAAGATAAACACTAGAGTTAAATATTGTTTCATTTGTACATGCTTACCTTCAGTGTCCTAACTCCTAATGTAATGATTGGAACAGATGCAATCATAATTTAACAATTCCAAGGCAGCTTTCTGGCCTAGCCCCAGGGATGCAGAGTTTTGTTTAAATTTGGCTTATATCAGCAATGAGAGATTCCAATTTAGGAAAAAACAAAACAAAACAAAAAAAAAAAAACTTTGTAATTTCTCATACTTTCCTTGACATTAAAAAGAATCAAAATTCTTTGCTTTTGAAAAAGGACAAATAATCAATGATGTACACTGGAAAGAGGGTGTGGGGAGACAAAGCTAAGAATACAGCTTTATTTAAAAAATTTATACTAAGTCATCTAAACCACCTAAGCAATTATTCAACTTACAGGTCTTTTTTATCGTTCTTGGGAGCAAGTTACAAATGACTGCCAGTAAGACATTTAAATGAAATGGATATGAGGAGAAATGTGGCTTCACTTAGAAAAAAAAATTAAGGAGGAAAACTTGTGGATATCTAAAGCATTAATAATTTGAAAAAAAAAATAATTGTTTTCTTTACATTTATCCATTTTTTGTTAATTATTTTGTATTTACAAAAATCCACAATGTCATTCAGAAATAATAGCTGCTTTTCTTTCCCAGCATTTGTTAATCTCCTAAATAATGTTAATTTTATATCAAGGAATGAATTGTCTTTTGTGTGGTGCCTATAGGGTAGAGGTCCACTTCACAGAAAATCATCTCACTGATAAGTAAATAGGCTGCTGTAACTCTGTCCTTGGGAAAATTTTTGGCTATAACCCTCTTAGCTAGAGGAAAGTTTGCATTTCTAACTAAGGACAATATTCTATTTCTTTCCTACAAATCATGACACTCAAATGTCATAAATTGCCAGTGAGTGACGAGTTTGTTGCCATTACATATATTTGTGAAGTTAGTAATAAGTGATAGTATATTTTCTTGAGAGTCACAAATATTAATACATTCACCAGTTATGGCTCATAACAAAGAGAAAATTACACTCTTGGACCTTCAGACCAGAGTTCCTTATTGGTGTATGGTCTATTCAGGAGGGACTAAAATAGGTTTTCCTATAATGGATTCTAGGCCAATTCTTCAACAACTTAAAGCCTTCTGGGCACTACATCTCTTCTTAAATAAAAGCTCTATTCTCAGTAGGAACCCAGGCCAGTAAATATGTGGAAATCATTCAGAAAATAGATTTGTAATTTTATAATAGATTTTTAAGCAGGCCACTTCGTTGCTGATGATGTTTGAACTATTATTGTTTGGAAATTCAATATGTATTCCACTTTTTAGAGTTATTCATTCATTCATTCATTCATTGAGAGTGTGTGTGTGTGGTAGGGAGTGGTTGTGGAAGTGTAAAGGGAGAGGGAGGGAGAGAATCTTAAGCAGGCTCTATGGAGCCTGAAACAGGGCTTGATCTCACAACCCTGAGATCATGACCTGAGCCAAAATCAAGAGTTAAGTGTTTAACCAATTGGGCCACCCAGGTGCCGATCTGCTTTTTAGAGTTTTAATTGGCATTGGCATATAAAGTTAAAAACTAAGATTTTATCCTGATTATATTATCCTACTTATAATATCTAACTTTCTTATATTTGTTAGTCAATGCAGAATATAAAATGCATGTTACCTTGAGATGGATATATTACTCATGTGCTAAACTTGTCTTATCTGAGAGACACTTTGAGGTAGAATTTGTTATAGTTGAATAGCTTTTGGTTTTAATTAAAGAAACCTGCTTGACCATCTTTTATTTTATTTATTTATTTATTTATTTTAATGGTAACAGTTGACAAACTTATTTTTTAATTTTATTTAAAGATCTTACTTATTGGAGAGAGAGAGAGAGAAAATGAAAGGGGAGAGGGTCAGAGGGAGAAGCAGACTCCCTGCTCCACAGAACCCTGGGATCATGACCTGAGCCGAAGGCGGTGGCGTAACCAGCTGAGCCACCCAGGCACCCCTTGACCATCTTTTAAAAAGCAAATATAAGGTAAATAACTCACAGGAGAATATATAGATCTTAATTTTAGACAGAAAGTAGACTCAGTCATTGAATAGAGCAGCCAGAGGTCTTCATGCATGTCATGCTCTTCTCTCTATATCAGATTCATTTCCTTTTATTTCTGTTGACACATTTTCTGAGTAAAGACCCCCAAGCCAGAATATGGATAGCTCAAATTTTCATAGTTTGCATGCCAAAGTTAAAAAGATCCAAACACACAAAACAAAAACAAAATAAAAGCAAAACCAAATATAAGTCCTTGAATTGCCTCACATTTTCAGGAAATAAATTCTGTTTGGCTCAAATTATGTCAATTCCCTACTATTGCTAAGTCAACTATAGTCATAGGATAAGGTTATATGGTGCAATGTGAGTCTTAGGGATTCAATCCTATGAGTAAGAGTCATTTTCCAGGGGAGAAAAATACATTATAAGATAGGCAAACATTCTAACAGATTTGTAGCATTATATTGTTTTCCATGACTATGATATTTCACTATCATAAATTATAGTTTATATTACATTGATCAAACAAAATATATAAATGAAGTATGAAATTAGTGATTCTATGTAGAAAAGTATTGTGGTTTTTTTAAGATTTTATTTATTTGAGATGGAGTGAAAGTGAGTGAGAGAGAGAGTGGGAGAGCACAAGCAGGGGGAACAGGGCAGGCAGAGGGAAAAGCAGTCTCCCCAATGAGCAAAAAACCTAATAGGGGACCAGATCCCAGGACCCTGGGATCATGTACTGAGCTGAAGGCAGATGCTTAACCCACTGAGGAACCCAGGAGCCCCGAAGTATTGTTTATAAAAATCTGCAAGTTGCCAAGAGTCTGTTTTGATTAGGAGAACGTTTAGAGATCAGATACTATGTCGACTTATATTTGGTGAATTCTTCTGGAGGCAGACAGAAGGTCAGGCCACATTTAAGCTTTCTGAATATTAGAAATAAATAGGGATCAACTATGCATTTAGGAAGAGGTGAAAGGTATGCAATACGTCTCATTCCAAATCTAGTCACAGCCATGTTTGGTAAAATATACCAAGGAAGCACACTGAAGCAACACAGATGTTAGATACAGTTTGAAATACAAATAACAGTTCTGACTTGCCTGGTAAAACCATTGGCTATGTATAACTGAAAAAAATTGCATGTACTTTTATGTGTCAAAGGCTGATATGTGTCTGGATAAACTATACTTACAAGCTTTATAAAATTCATTTTTTTAAGACTGTGATCCTATTCATTTTGTTTGGGTCCTTTTGAGATGTAAAAAATCATAGTCTTAATAGCATTATTCCATTTTGGGATAGACTACAGTAGAACTTCATTTGAGACAGATACTAACAAGATGTTTACCAATTTAGTTTCCTTAGTCTAGACACACAGAAGGATGAGCTTTCTCAGTCTTCCTTATAATTATGCTGGGGTTATAAACTGGATTCTAGCCAAAGGCAGGGCTAGGAATGATGTGTGTGGATACAAGTCTGGTCAGAAAACACACAGACTCCTCCAAATGTCTGTCTTTGAACACTGGCTGGAAGAATACAAAGGGTCTAGAAGAAAACTTTTTGGGGTCCTTAGGAGAGGGTGGAGCAGCATGATTTAAGAAATCTTTTTCTTTCAGTTGTTACTGAGGAGATCGCCCTGGTGCAGTTATCTACTGTCAGCCACTTGTGACTTGAGTAAGAAATACAGATTTATTGTATTATCTCTAAGATTTTAATTCAAGTTTTGTTGTTGTTGTTTTGTTTTGTTTTTTAGTGATCTCTGCACCCAACATGGGGCCCAAACTCATGATCCCAAGATTAAGATTTTAAACAGTTAACATACCAGCTATCACTCATGGCCTTAGTAATGTAATTTGTATTTATATTATATTTTTGTATTTATATTATAAGAAAGTAACCATATCTTATAATTCTCCAGTATTTTAAGGTCAGTGCTCACTCTGCTGCTTGTAGTTTCATTTGTTAATGAGTCACTTCTTAAAAGGAAACACAAAACAAACAAAACAAAACAAAATACATTGTTCCTTCAAGTTGTAAGGCATCCTTTTAAAACAATTTTAGACGGACATGCTTCCACCACTGTAGAATAAACATTACATGAAGGGAAAGAAGTGTATTGTCAGGAGAATAGAACTTTTAGAAGATATACTTTCATTTTTAGTTCTACCATCTACTAGCTGTAGAGCCTAAGGCAAGCAATTTTAAGTATCTGGGTTTCAATTTCCTCATATGTAACATGAAGGAGTTAGAGCATACCCCCAAGGTCCCATCCAATTCCAAGATTTAATGATCTAGGAATAGCCATGACTTGGAAAGGGTGGGGAGTTGTAGAAATAATGGAAAGAAGAAGAATATAAAGGTTATAGGTTGAAGAAAATAGATGTTGAAATAGAGGTGTGGCAGGGATTACAGAGAGAAAACAAAACTGTAGAATGACATTACTTACTATAGCTGTAGAAATTCTATGTTATAGAAATCTTGATGTATAGAGAGTCATTTTTAAGAATTAGTCTGTGGAACTAAACCAAACTTACTTGAAAGCCTGGGTCTGTATACTTGGAAATGTATCTAGATCACTTTGCACTTGAGTTACCCATTCCATAAATTAACATTTCTTAACTGAAAATTAATCTGAGAATTAATCGAATGAGTATATGTAAAGAACATAAAATGGCATAAAATTCCTGAGATATATTCCAAAAATAGGATGTATTTATTCAAGTATTTGCTATTTGAGTCCTTTAATTTCCAAGTCAAATTAAGTTTTCACATTTCTGTATGAGTTATCAATTTCCCTTTAATTTTCTGTATAATGTTGTCAAATGACTTTCTGTTTCCGTGTCTCAATTTTCTAATCTATGAAAAAGATGAACTAAAATACCTTGAATTATTTTCAAACACTAACATTATATATCTATTTCCTCTGCATTGGTAAAAGCATCTAGTATTGGCAAAATGCGGAAATTAGAGAAACACTAGAAATTAAGTCTATATTTTCTCTTTATAGATGTTGCAAGCACCCGAGGAAAAGAGCATATATGATAATCTCTGAAATAGTCAAAGCTTGTCTTAATTTTCCAAAATTTTCTAAATTACATAAAAGATTTGAGTTAAAGAGTGAAATAATGGGCTGAAGTAGTAAAAACACCAAAAAGATACTGTGAATATTAAGTATTAATTGAAATTTCATAAATTTCTTACCCTTTATTTTATTAAAAAAGTAGCACTAAGGATAAAACTGAGTTTTAAGATAAAACTACACATTGAAAAAACCCCAAGTTAAGCCTATAATTTTAAAATTTAATTCACTACACATTAATATGTAATAACTATTTTGATTGTTGATTTGATTTTCATGCACATAAAACAGTGTCAGTGGAATTACTTCCAAGTAATAGTTACATTAACACAAATAATAAAAAGAAAGTGATGCTTTATTTTTTCTCCTAAAGCTCACACTTTAACAGCCATTTTAATTAAATCACCATTTCTTCTGACTTTATTATGTATGGGAAAATACTGTTAAAAGGGAGCTTGAGTAATTGCTATGCTAACTTTTTTCAGTATAAATACTTAAAATCAAGAACATAAGCCCAAATCAATGTTTTAACTGTGTTTCTGGAGGATTACCAGAGTCATTTGGGATTTGATTTCAGATTTACTGAATCTTAAAATGGAACTATACATGAAAAACATTAATGATTGTACATATGATAAACACAATAAAATGCTGATAGGCAGGAGAATTCTGAAAAACTGCAACATACGTAGGGGAAGAAATTTGGGGAATTAATGTAAAGCCTTGAGATTAATAACATCAGAATTTCATGTTAATTTAGCAAAATGGACAAAATAACGTGAAATTTAACTCAATATTTAGTCTCAAAAACTAGGGTGGAAATCCTCCAGTCCTCCACCTGTCTTTTAAATGTAGCTAATGATATTTTAAAAATTCTGTTCTATATTTTATCTTCTATTTATTATTGAAATATATCAACGGTGTGTGAAAAATATAAGGATTAAAATATCAAAGTTCACAGAAATCAACTTAAATGTGCTTAGCTAAAGTAGTCTATTAATTTGTTGCCTTGCATAATTGTGGAGGCTCTGATTCCTGGCAAAATGTTCAGAGTGTAAAATGTGATTATTTTGTATACCTGAACTCAAGCACTATTTATAGTGCCAAATCAATGAACAAGGATTAACGGAGGCTAGTTTCAACCACAAGACTGGTATGAGACAAGGAACACGAATCAGTCCACATCGTCTAAGAAATGAAAAACTAAGATGAATTTATTGTTCTTGTACATTTGTATTAAAACTATAGGTGTGAGAACACCCTGTTTATTTAGATTTCTTTCAGAGAATTATCAGCCTAGAGCTGTACAAAGATGTGAAGTGACACAGTAATTTTTAGTAATAAGAAAAATATTCTCTAATAAATCCTCAATTATCTAAATAAATGGGAGAAAGACGAATATTTATCATGATGAACAATTTCAATGACAACCTCATTCTTTTAATTTGCTCTTAAATTTATCTAATGATTTTGTATTTTTTCCAGAGAAAAGAGATGTTACATATCTCCTTATTATCTCTACTACTTACTACTGCCTTATCTTGCTTTCATAATTCTATCAGAACAAGATATCCTAAAAAATTTCTGACATTTTAGAAATGAGCACATTGTAATGCCATCACTAATTTAAAGTGGGAATGTATTCTAAAGCATCCTTTAATTTGTATATCAACATATAGGATACTGAGCCTTAGGAAGAAGTAGTCTCTTTTAACACTTGTCAATTTTCTACTGTTTTTGATATTTATCCTTCCTAATACCTTTTGGAAAAAAAGATTTTTTTTCCTCCTATTCATAACTGAGCCATTCACCCCATAACGTGCTTCTAGCACAATTCCTAACACTACAGTGGATTACAACTCTCTACTCTGCTGTAATTTCCTAGTGGATGGCCTCATCTGGCAGGATGTGTATCTTTCTGTGTTGTTTTTACAGGAATGAATAACCCTTTAGTGCCTCACTATTCTATTTCCCAGGACTCTATGTGTTATCAGATTGGATTGAGAAACTGGAGTAACCCAAAGAAATCACAGTGTAGGAGACATGGAAACTCTTCTCACATAACAGCCCCAGCAGAGCAAAGGAAAATTATCCTTGCTAATGCACTGTAGTTCCTAACTTTTCTGTCCTCAAACCTGGCCATTTCTTAGAGCAAATCACCTGTAAACTGCCACGTTGAAAACATGTACTGCCAGAGGGCGATCTACCATCCACCCAGAGAGATTGTCCAGGCTTTAGAATATATTATCCTCCCTTTCTCACATGTATTTCCACACAAGCACAGGAACACTGCCATTTTCTTCAGTACACTTCTCAGCGTTGAACTCAGTCAGACTAAAATATCAAATGTAGGATAGTTGAGAAAGATGATGTATTTACAGAATAATCAAGGATCTGCTTTGGATTGGGTATTACAAATCTATTAAAGTCATTCAGAATGGGCTTGATTTCAACAAGTAAAATTTCCTTTGACTCTCCTGGCCATGAAGTGGAGCAGATATTGGTCCCTTTTTTTTTTTCCCCTGTAGTTGAACCTTTAACCATAACATGTAGGAATTCACACATAAAACATATATTTAGTATGTGCCCACTTGTGTCCCTATTTTCATGTGTTATTTATATTTTAGGGTCTAAAGTTTTTTGATCTAGCAAGAACCATGCCCTTGTGACATTTGCATTCTTTGGGGACAAGTGAGAAAACAAACAAGAAAAAAAACCTGTGTGACAGAAGATAATACATACTAAGTAAAAAATCAAACAGGGAGTGTTGAGAATGGGCTGCATTTCTAAATAGGAGTCTGGGAAACTTCACAGAGAATGGGACACTGGGAACAGGGGTGAGAGTGGGGGTGATAAATGGCTTAGATATGAGCCAATAAATGAGCAAACACTAAGGTTCACAGAATTCTCATCGTGCTTGAGACAAATGAAGGAAACCAGTATGGCTAGAATAGTCTATGGCTAGAATAGACTGCCAGGAGGTGGAGGTATTTGTAGAGCATGCTACATACTTTGGCTTTTGTTATGTATAAGAAGGAAAAGCACTAGAGGATTTTCTGCAGAGCAGTAATGGGATCTGACCTAAGGTTTAACAGAATCATGCTGACTACAGTGATCAGAAGAGACTGAAGAGGAGCAATGATGGGAAAAAAAGGAGCGCAGTTAGGCATCTACTATAATAATTGGGGTTTCTGCAGTACCAGGAGCTACCATAATAATGCAATGATGAGGAGCTACTGCAATAATTTGAACCTGCTGCAATAATCCTAGGTTACTCCAACAACCAAGAAGCTACTTCAGTAATGGGGGACCACTGCAATAACAAGGAAGCCAGTGCAATAATCCAGCCTGAGATGATAGTGCCTGGACAGCGTGGTACAATAAAGACGTTGAGCAATGAACAGACTCAGCCCTTATTTTGAAAATAAGCCCTACAGGATTTCTGGACAGATGCCACATGGGGTGTGAGGGAAAGAGAAGGATAAAGAAAAGAATAATGCCAGCACATATGTGTGTGTACTTGCTTTTGCTAAAAAATTAGGAAATGGAGTTGCTACTGACTGATATGGAGAAGACCATGGGGGAAGCAGGTTTGGAGAATTTGGACTGGAATTTCAGTACTGAACACGGAGTATATTTGAAGAGCTTTTTTTCCAAAGTGCGTTCTGAAAGGTTACTAGGTACATGAGATTCTTTAATAAAAGTCATGTTTTTATTTTTAGAAATAATTCTCTTTTCATGTCTTAAAATGTATAATGGCTTTTTAAGTCTTACTGTCAATAAACACATCATCTTTATTTCATCTTTCTCAAATACATTGGGAGATATATATGACCTTGGGTCTTGTTTGTTCTGACATCCATAATCACTGTAAACATCCAATAGAAATATAATTCTGTGGAACAGAAAATGTGGTAGACTTTACAATGGAATATTATCCCAGAATCTTTATTGAGTAAAGACCAAGAAATATACTAGTTCCTTACAAATATCTTTTCCCCTCTCCTTAAAAACCATGCAAAAAGATCATAAATATTTCAAAATTTCAGATGATGGTGGTTTAATTGCATAAAGAAATTATCAGTGTAAGTTTCCTTTCAACCCCCAACTCCAGGAAGAGAGATACACGTTTTTAGATTATGCATTCTACTCACTGCAAGGAACTAAAGATTTCATAAATGAAATTTCTTCTTAAAAGACCAAAATAGTTTTATTTTAATGTCTAAAATGGCCTGTTTCATCTTATCTAGGTAATAGAATTTATTGACTATTAAGGTGATGCCCAGGAGATAAAAGCACATTTAGAAATAAGTACTCAAGTAAGAATTTCTCTAATTCTTGTGGGGTTTAGAGACAAACACACAATAAATACTTAGGTAACCTCTGAGGGGAAGCAATTTTGAAAATCAAGAGTTAATTTTGTTAACATTCATACTTATCATTCAATAGTCTTTAATTGTAACTAAGTTGTACTAGGTTTTGTTGGGAAAAATAGCACACACACACATTCAAAATTTTGTGATAGTAATATCTGACAGATATTATAGTAGGATATGTGCATCATTGGCATTTTTAAAATAAAATGCAAATAAACTCTAATGAAGAAAATATAATAGGTTTAAATATGATGCAAAGAAGAAGAAGAAAACAATACTTCATTTTTCATTGGGGAAAATCACATAATTATTTAAATTGAATTTTTAATTTCAAAATTTTAATTTTATCTATTTTTTTCCATTTCATTTTATTTCACTTATGTTGTTTTACCGCGACAAGTTTAAGGTCAATGAACTATACATTAGAGCAGGAGTTGTTTGTCTCCAAGGGTTGACTAAGTAGCACATAAATATTTTGTAAATATCTTCAGAAATATAGTACAAGGTGTAGGGAGCACTGTGCTTTCAACCATTTCTATCTCTTTGTTTATGACAAAAACAGTGTTCCCACTGAGCTAAATTCTGTTTTAGTTAGTGCTCCTAAAGTTTACTCCATGGACATGTTGCTTTTGCTAGTGATACAAAACAAGTTCTGTGGTTACAAGGATGCGAAAGGGGAAAAATGCAAGTTAGTAGATATTTCATGCAGTTTTATTCTCAAAGACATTAATAAATGATCAATTGTGGTTTAAAATAGATCTGCTCCATTTCCTTTGCTTCTCTTGGTAGTTGTATATGTTTTCATTTTGCCTCTTACATATTTATGTATGACATAAATGGTTATAGCTTTTATTATATGAAGTGTAAGTTTTATACTTTACTAGGATGTTTCATTCACTAAAAGATGGGAATTGCATCTATTTTTCCTTATGTAAATCTTTTATTAGATTTTTCTACATCATTTATTATGACATTAAAGTTTATTAAGCTTCTATTTAAGGACTTAGAGAATTTTAAAAAAATAAACAATAAAAATTGAGATATAATCGACATATTACATTGCTTAAGTTTGAGGTGTACAATGTGCTGATTTGATACTTACATATATTACAATATGAATACCACCATACAATATGAATACCACCATTAGCTAAAATCTCTACCATGTCACATAATTATCACTTCTTTTCTGTGGTAAGAATGAGTAAGATCTAAGATCTAGTCTCTTAACAATTCTGAAGTACATAGTAAGGTATTGTTAACAATAATCACAATGCTGTGTGTTAGCTCTGCAGGACTGACTTATTTTCTAACTGGTAGTTTGTACCCTTGACCAGCATCTTCCCAATTTCCCCACCTCCTCAGCCCCTGATAGCCCAACATTCCATAATCTGTTTCTGAATTCAGCTTTTTTTAGATTCCACATATAAGTAATATCATACAGTATCTTTCTCTGTTTAACTTATCTAACTTGGCTTAATGCCCTCAAGGTCTATCCATGTTGTCACAAGTAGCAGGAATGAATAATATTCCATTGGATGTATACACCACATCTCCTTTATTTATTCATCTGCTGACATTTAGGTTGTTGCTATATCTTGACTATTGTGAATAATGCCACAATAAAAATGGGAATGTAGGTATCCTTTCAAGATCTTATTTTCATTTCTTTTGGATATATACCAAGAGGTGAGATTGCTGGATTGTGTGGTAATTTTCTGGTGTAATAAACACTGGGAAATTATATCCTAACATAGTATTTCACCAAAATAATTCAGCATCATAAAATAGTCACCTTTTGGCCAAAATAATTTCACAAGTATTTGCTATAGGAAAATAGAAGTTTGAATATTTCAAAATTAAACCATTTTCCCGATCTGAGTGCAGCAGTAATGGCCTCTCTTCAATTCTGATATCATAAATTTTTCTTCTTTTTTATTTTTCTTGCTTAGCCTGCCTAGATGTTTATAATTTTATTGATCTTTCAAATAACAAATGTAGGTTTTGTTGATTTTTCTCTATTGATTTCTTGTTTTTCAATTTCATTGATTTCTATCCTAATTTTTATTATTTTATTTTTCCTTCCTTAAGTTTATATTGTCCATTATCTACTTTGCTAGGCAGAAGCCTGGATTATTGATGTTCGATCTTCTCATTTTTTTAAATATATGCTCTCAATGGTATAAATTTCTCCTAAGCATTTTTGCTATATCCAACATATTTTCATAACAGTATTTTCATTTTCATTAACTTCAAAATATCTTAAATTTCTCTTGAGACATTTTCTATGAACCATGTGTTATTGAGAAGTGTGCTGATTATTCTCTAGATATTTGCAAATTTTTCTGATATCTGCTATTGATATCTACTTAGTTTCTAAGGCAGATTTCTCTATTCCTTACCATAGTAAACTTCTGTTCCTTCTCAAGGTAAAGACTCATGAAAGTGTGGGAGACAGGGCCCACAGGAGTTTTAGCTCTCAAGATAACCTCCATCAATTAGCATGTAAGTGTTTCTGGTTTCCAGTTACTATCTCAAGCAGCCCGATCAGCTTTTATGATGAACTCAACTGTAAATCTCTTTTTATTCTCCTGACTCTTCAGTTTGAACATGATGCCTTGCCTTCCATCCTCATTTCTATGATGGGCCAAAGTAAAGTTTTTGTTTTTAGTTCATTTCAGCTGTTTTTCTTTTTGTGAGGATGGGAATAATTATTTCTAAGTTCCTTCCATAGAGGAGATTAAATCAAAATCCTTAATATTATATTTTTAATTTTCAACATTATTTTTATAACATTTTGGTTTATTGAATGAATGGTGTAACTTCTCTTTCACATTAACTTTATTGTTGAAGTTGTGTTTTTTTCCAATATTATCTGTTACCTTCATTGCTATGATTCACTGATTTTTAGATAGTACTGCTATCTATCTTTCATGTTAGAGTCTTCTAAAGTTTGCGATACACAGCTATTCATTCATAATTAAGTTGGGATACTAGAAAGCTGTTTGTATGGGCAGAGTTTACTACTAACTGGTGAGCTTTACAGTATAGTAACCACTGAAAAGAAACATGTAGAGATACCATGATATTAGTAGCAGAAGACTTGAAATTTCCTGCTTAGAAATATTTGGGTATAAAAGTTACTCTTTTTATTTTAGTATATAATTCTCTTTGGTATATGACTTTAAATCATCTAAAGATTATTTTTTGCAGCTATGTTATAAGTCCTGGTAGACCAAAGTACGATTCTGCAGAAGCTCCTCAAAATAGTGCTTTTTACCCAAAAGTCCTTGAAAAACAACAGGTAATTTCTAGTAACTACTGAAATTCTGGAAGGTTTTACTAGAGACTCTAGAGAGGTTGGAGGAGGCTTAGGACTAATGTCCCATGCACTAAATCACTCTATCACTTTATATCCAACCCATGCATATATTTTACCCAGGAGAAGAAGTAGTGTATGTGGCAAATATTATCCTGATAATTTTACAATGTTAAGAAAGTCTTCAAGTGTGATAAAGTTGACCAATGATTTCTCTTTCTTTATTCCCCTTACACACATGCCTTATAGATAAATGAGTAATAGACTAAAATCGGCATTCTCTCTCACAAATTTACTTAGAAATGTAAATAAGTATTTTATTTATTTTTTTTTATTTTATAAACATATATTTTTATCCCCAGGGGTACAGGTCTGCGAATCGCCAGGTTTACACACTTCACAGCACTCACCATAGCACATACCCTCCCCAATATCCATAACCCCACACCCCCTCTCCCAACCCCCCTCCCCCCATCAACCCTCAGTTTGTTTTGTGAGATTAAGAGTCACTTATGGTTTCTCTCCCTCCCAATCCCATCTTGTTTCATTTATTCTTCTCCTATCCCCTCAACCCCCCATGTTGCATCTCCTCTCCCTCATATCAGGGAGATCATATGATAGTTGTCTTTCTCCGATTGACTTATTTCGCTAAGCATGATACCCTCTAGTTCCATCCACGTCCTCGCAAATGGCAAGATTTCATTTCTTTGGATGGCCGCATAGTATTCCATTGTGTATATATACCACCTCTTCTTTATCCATTCATCTGTTGATGGACATCTAGGTTCTTTCCATAGTTTGGCTATTGTAGACATTGCTGCTATAAACATTCGGGTGCACGTGCCCCTTCGGATCACCACGTTTGTATCTTTAGGGTAAATACCCAGCAGTGCAATTGCTGGGTCATAGGGTAGTTCTATTTTCAACATTTTGAGGAACCTCCATGCTGTTTTCCAGAGTGGTTGCACCAGCTTGCATTCCCACCAACAGTGTAGGAGGGATCCCCTTTCTCCGCATCCTCGCCAGCATCTGTCATTTCCTGACTTGTTCATTTTAGCCATTCTGACTGGTGTGAGGTGATATCTCATGGTGGTTTTGATTTGTATTTCCCTGATGCCGAGTGATATGGAGCACTTTTTCATGTGCCTGCTGGCCATCTGGATGTCTTCTTTGCAGAAATGTCTGTTCATGTCCTCTGCCCATTTCTTGATTGGATTATTTGTTCTTTGGGTGTTGAGTTTGCTAAGTTCTTTATAGATTTTGGACACTAGCCCTTTATCTGATATGTCATTTGCAAATATCTTCTCCCATTCTGTCAGTTGTCTTTTGGTTTGTTCACTGTTTCCTTTGCTGTGCAAAAGCTTTTGATCTTGATAAAATCCCAATAGTTCATTTTTGCCCTTGCTTCCCTTGCCTTTGGTGATGTTCCTAGGAAGATGTTGCTGCGGCTGAGGTCGAAGAGGTTGCTGCCTGTGTTCTCCTCGAGGATTTTGATGGATTCCTTTCTCACATTGAGATCCTTCATCCATTTTGAGTCTATTTTCATGTGTGGTGTAAGGAAAGGATCCAATTTCATTTTTCTGCATGTGGCTGTCCAATTTTCCCAACACCATTTATTGAAGAGGCTGTCTTTGTTCCATTGGACATTCTTTCCTGCTTTGTCGAAGATGAGTTGACCATAGAGTTGAGGGTCTATTTCTGGGCTCTCTATTCTGTTCCATTGATCTATGTGTCTGTTTTTGTGCCAGTACCATGCTGTCTTGATGATGACAGCTTTGTAATAGAGCTTGAAGTCCGGAATTGTGATGCCACCAACTTTGGCTTTCTTTTTCAATATTCCTTTGGCTATTCGAGGTCTTTTCTGGTTCCAAATAAATTTTAGGATTCTTTGTTCCATTTCTTTGAAAAAAATGGATGGTACTTTGATAGGAATTGAATTAAATGTGTAGATTGCTTTAGGTAGCATAGACATTTTCACAATATTTATTCTTCCAATCCAGGAGCATGGAACATTTTTCCATTTCTTTGTGTCTTCCTCCATTTCTTTCATGAGTACTTTATAGTTTTCTGTGTATAGATTCTTAGTCTCTTTGGTTAGGTTTATTCCTAGGTATCTTACAGTTTTGGGTGCAATTGTAAATGGGATGGACTCCTTAATTTCTCTTTCTTCTGTCTTGTTGTTGGTGTAGAGAAATGCAACTGATTTCTGTGCATTGATTTTATATCCTGACACTTTACTGAATTCCTGTACAAGTTCTAGCAGTTTTGGAGTGGAGTCTTTTGGGTTTTCCACATATAGTATCATATCATCTGCGAAGAGTGATAGTTTGACTTCTTCTTTGCCGATTTGGATGCCTTTAATTTCCTTTTGTTGTCTGATTGCTGAGGCTAGGACTTCTAGTACTATATTGAATAGCAGTGGTGATAACGGACATCCCTGCCGTGTTCCTGACCTTAGCGGAAAAGCTTTCAGTTTTTCTCCATTGAGAATGATATTTGCTGTGGGTATTTCATAGATGGCTTTGATAATATTGAGGTATGTGCCCTCTATCCCTACACTTTGAAGAGTTTTGATCAGGAAGGGATGCTGTACTTTGTCAAATGCTTTTTCAGCATCTATGGAGAGTATCATATGGTTCTTGTTCTTTCTTTTATTAATGTGTTGTATCACATTGATTGATTTGCGGATGTTGAACCAACCTTGCAGCCCTGGAATAAATCCCACTTGGTCGTGGTGAATAATCCTTTTAATGTACTGTTGAATCCTATTGGCTAGTATTTTGGCGAGAATTTTTGCATCTGTGTTCATCAAGGATATTGGTCTGTAGTTCTCTTTTTTGATGGGATCCTTGTCTGGTTTGGGGATCAAGGTGATGCTGGCCTCATAAAATGAGTTTGGAAGTTTTCCTTCCATTTCTATTTTTTGGAACAGTTTCAGGAGAATAGGAATTAGTTCTTCTTTAAATGTTTGGTAGAATTCCCCCGGGAAGCCATCTGGCCCAGGGCTTTTGTTTGTTTGGAGATTTTTGATGACTGTTTCAATCTCCTTACTGGTTATGAGTCTGTTGAGGCTTTCTATTTCTTCCTGGTTCAGTTGTGGTAGCTTATATGTCTCTAGGAATGCATCCATTTCTTCCAGAATGTCAAATTTGTTGGCATAGAGTTGCTCATAGTATGTTCTTATAATTTTCTGTATTTCTTTGGTGTTCGTTGTGATCTCTCCTCTTTCATTCATGATTTTATTTATTTGGGTCCTTTCTCTTTTCTTTTTGATAAGTCTGGCCAGGGGTTTATCAATCTTATTAATTCTTTCAAAGAACCAGCTCCTAGTTTCGTTGATTTGTTCTATTGTTTTTTTTTTTTTGGTATCTATTTCATTGATTTCTGATCTGATCTTTATGATTTCTCTTCTCCTGCTGGGTTTAGGGTTTCTTTCTTGTTCTTTCTCCAGCTCCTTTAGGTGTAGGGTTAGGTTGTGTACCTGAGACCTTTCTTGTTTCTTGAGAAAGGCTTGTACCGCTATATATTTTCCTCTCAGGACTGCCTTTGTTGTGTCCCACAGATTCTGAACCATTGTGTTTTCATTATCATTTGTTTCCATAAATTTTTTCAATTCTTCTTTAATTTCCTGGTTGACCCATTCATTCTTTAGAAGGATGCTGTTTAGTCTCCATGTATTTGGGTTCTTTCCAACTTTCCTCTTGTGATTGAGTTCTAGCTTCAGAGCATTGTGGTTTGAAAATATGCAGGGAATGATCCCAATCTTTTGATACCGGTTGAGACTTGATTTAGGACCAAGAATATGATCTATTCTGGAGAATGTTCCATGTGCACTAGAGAAGAATGTGTATTCTGTTGCTTTGGGATGAAATGTTCTGAATATATCTGTGATGTCCATCTGGTCCAGTGTGTCATTTAAGGCCTTTATTTCCTTGTTGATCTTTTGCTTGGATGATCTGTCCATTTCAGTGAGGGGAGTGTTAAAATCCCCTACTATTATTGTATTTTTGTCGATGTGTTTCTTTGATTGTGTTATTAATTGGTTTATATGATTGGCTGCTCCCACGTTAGGGGCATAGATATTTAAAATTGTTAGATCTTCTTGTTGGACAGTTCCTTTGAGTATGATATAGTGTCCTTCCTCATCTCTTATTATAGTCTTTGGCTTAAAATCTAATTGATCTGATATAAGGATTGCCACTCCTGCTTTCTTCTGATGTCCATTAGCATGGTAAATTCTTTCCACCCCCTCACTTTAAACCTGGAGGTGTCTTCGGGTTTAAGATGAGTTTCTTGTAGGCAACATATAGATGGGTTTTGTTTTTTTATCCATTCTGATACCCTGTGTCTTTTGATTGGGGCATTTACCCTATAACATTCAGGGTAAGTATTGAGAGATATGAATTTAGTGCCATTGTATTGCCTGTAAGGTGACTGTTATTGTATATTGTCTCTGTTTCTTTCTGATCTCCTACTTTTAGGGTCTCTCTTTGCTTAGAGGACCCCTTTCAATATTTCCTGTAGAGCTGGTTTGGTATTTGCAAATTCTTTCAGTTTTTGTTTGTCCTGGAAGCTTTTAATCTCTCCGTCTATTTTCAATGATAGCCTAGCTGGATATAGTATTCTTGGCTGCATGTTTTTCTCACTTAGTACTCTGAATATATCATGCCAGCTCTTTCTGGCCTGCCAGGTCTCTGTGGATAAGTCTGCTGCCAATCTAATATTTTTACCATTGTATGTTACAGACTTCTTTTCCCGGGCTGCTTTCAGGATCTTTTCTTTGTCACTAAGACTTGTCAATTTTACTATTAGGTGATGGGGTGTGGACCTATTCTTATTGATTTTGAGGGGGGTTCTCTGAACCTCCTGGATTTTGATGCTTGTTCCCTTTGCCATATTGGGGAAATTCTCTCCAATAATTCTCTCCAACATACCTTCTTCTCCCCTCTCTGTTTCCTCTTCTTCTGGAATCCCAATTATTCTAATGTTTTTTCGTCTTATGGTGTCACTTATCTCTCGAATTCTCCCCTCGTGGTCCAATAGCTGTTTGTCCCTCTTTTGCTCAGCTTCTTTATTCTCTGTCATTTGGTCTTCTATATCGCTAATTCTTTCTTCTGCCTCATTTATCCTAGCAGTGAGAACCTACATTTTTGATTGCACCTCATTAATAGCTTTTTTGATTTCAACTTGGTTAGATTTTAGTTCTTTTATTTCTCCAGAAAGGGCTTTTATATCTCCTGAGAGGGTTGCTTTAATATCTTCCATGCCTTTTTCAAGCCCGGCTAGAACCTTGAGAATCGTCATTCTGAACTCTATATCTGACATATTACCAATGTCTGTATTGATTAGGTCCCTAGCCTTTGGTACTGCTTCTTGTTCTTTTTTTTGTTGTGAATTTTTCCGCCTTGTCATTTTTTCCAGATAAGAGTATATGAAGGAGCAAGTAAAATACTAAAAGGGTGGCAACAACCCCAGGAAAATATGCGTTAGCCAAATCAGAAGAGATCCCAAATCGTGAGGGGGGAGAAAGGGGATAAAAAGGGGTTCAGAAAGAAAAAAGAAAAAAAAAGAAACTATTAAAAAAAGAAAGCTGATAAAGAAAAATATAAAAACAGGAAAAATATATATATATTAGATAAACTATTTAAAAAACGTTAAAAAAGAAAACGGTAAAAGTTAAAAAAATTTAGCAGAAGAAGAGAAAAAGAAAAAAAAATTGAAAAAGAGGAAAAAATTAAAATAACTGCAAGGCTAAAACATCATGGGGAGAAAGCCATGAGTTCCGTGCTTTGCTTTCTTCTCTGGAATTCTGCTGCTCTCCTTGGTATTGAAACTGCACTCCTTGGTAGGTGAACTTGGTCCTGGCTGGGTTTCCCGTTGATCTTCTGGGGGAGGGGCCTGTTGTAGTGATTCTCAAGCGTCTTTGCCCCAGGCGGAGTTGTACCGCCCTTACCCGGGCCGGGCTGAGTAATCCGCTCAGGTTTGCTGGGTTTGCTTTCGGGAGCTTTTGTTCCCTGAGCGCTTTCTGTAGAGTCCTGGAAGACGGGAATGAAGATGGTGGCCTCCCGGTCTCCGGCCCAGAGGAGCCAAGAGTCTGGGGCCCCACTCCTCAGTGCGCCCTCAGAGAACAGCGCCCAATGACTCCCGTCACCCTGGCCTCCGGCCGCGCTCCGAGCTGACCGAGCCTGCGACCAGTTCAAGGCAACCCTGAACTGAGAGTCACTCCTCGGCTCTGTCTCTGTAGCCGGCTTCCCCGTTCTAATACCGGTAAGCTCTGCGACACTCAGACACCCCCGATCCTTCTGCGACCCTGCGGGACCTGAGGCTGCGCTGACCCCGCCCGGGCTTCACCCCAGTTAAGCCTCTGGAGCGATGTCCCTCTGCGGAACAGGCTTTTAAAAGTCCTGAGTTTGTGCTCCGTTGCTCCGCCGCTCGCCGGGAGCCGGCCCCTCCCCCCGCGGTCTATCTTCCCGTCGCTTTGGATTCACTTCTCAGCCAGTCCTACCTTTCAGATAGTGGTTGATTTTCTGTTTCTAGAATTGCTGTTCTTCTTCTCTTCAATCTCCCGTTGGATTTGTAGGTATTTGCAATCTTTAGATAAGCTATTTAGCTGATCTCCCGCTACCTGAAGTAGTCTCAGCCTGCTACTTCTCCGCCATCTTGACTCCTCCCACTAAATAAGTATTTTAATATATATGGTGGAAGACAGTGTAGAAGTTGCAATGACTAAGACTGTTAATACGATTGTATACATATTTAATGAAACTGTGTTTTCTGATTAATTCTCATTTATCTGTTCTTTTTTGTTACTCCATTGTATGTAAGCTCAATGACAGTAAATGACTCCGTCATTTTACAAATATCTGATATGTTCACTGATGTTTCTTAAGCAACTAGAACAGTCTCTGCTCTGTAAAGATAACACTAATGTTTCTGAATTATAATTGTTTTATATGAAAATATATTATGCTGATAAATTAATAAACATTTAATTATAAGGCAAAAAGATAAAAGAAAATTCTCTTCTGACAATTATTTGTAAAGACTTCCATAGATAGGAACATAATTAGATTTTATTATTTTAGAAAGCATTAAAAGTTCTCTAATTTGGTATTCAATAGAATATGTCATAATTTTGTTATTATTATTTATGTTATTTGCAATAGAAAATATAGAGTTAAAAATGGAAATGAAAACCAGTCACTCTCATCTGTTTGTGGCCCCAGATTCCATTCTTTTCCTAAAGGTAAGCAAAAAAATCTTAGCTATATCATCCTACAGGTTTTCAAATAACAAGGAGAAGTTAGTGCAATTTAAAAGAAAATAAAACTAAGTTGGGCTCCATCTTAACTTTTTGCCATGGTGTTGGGCCCTACACAAGTTGCCTGAAATAGTTTCCTTTTTTCTATACTCAACTCAATCTTTATAATCCCTGCTTTAAGATATGAAAAATCTAAACATTATTTTAATTTTTTATTGAAAATATGTTAGGTTCCTTTTACCTAATTTATTTTCCAGTCTATCTTGTCCCTTCTTAAACAAACTATGTTTTAATATATTTTAATTTGTTTCTATTTTTGCACAACAAATTAATGCAAAAGTAATAGCTGAGAACAGTAGGTGTTTATTTTATTACTTTTATTACTTTTTCTTTTTTTTCTTGCAGTGGGGCCCAGGGTCAGAAGTCTGGAAACAATTAGCTAGTCCTCAGCTCAGGGTCTCAAAACATTGCGATCAAGGTGCCAGTTAGGCCTGAATTTGTATGTGGAATCTTCACTGGGGAAGCGTTTACTTTGAAACTCACTCAGGTTTTTGGCAGAATTCATTTTCTTGCAGCTGTTGGAAGAAGATCCCAGGCTTGTTATTGGCTCTCAGCTGGAGACCGCACTCAGGCTGTGGAGTCCTCCTACAGTTCCAAGAAACCGCTGACAATTTCTGGAGGCTGTTAAGTAGTAGTTAGCATCACTGAAGTAAGGAGGATGTCTACATCAAGAGTGATTCATGAAGCAACCAATATGATACATCACATTAACAAAAGAAAAGATAAGAACCATATGATCATTTCAATAGATGTAGAAAAAACATTTAACAATTACAGCATCTGTTCATGATAAAAACCCTCAACAAAGTAGATTTAGAGGGAAAATAACTCAACATTATAAAGGCCATATATGAAAAAACCCCATAGCTAATATCATCCTCAATGGGGAAAAAACAGAGCTTTTCCTCAATAGTCAGGAATAAGACAAGGATGTACACTATAATCACTGTTACTTAACATAGTATTGGAAGTCCTAGCCTCAGCAATTAGACAACCAAAAGAAAAAACAAAGGCATCCAAATCAGCAAGGAAAAAGTCAAATTTGCACTATTTGCAGATGACATGATAGTCTCTATAGGAAATCCAAAGACTCCACCAAAAAAACAAACAAAAACAAAACAAAACAAAACAAAACTGCTAGAACTGATACATAAATTCAGTAAAGTCATAGTTCACAAAAATCAATGTACAGAAATCTGTTGCATTTCTCTACACCAATAACGAAGTAGAAGAAAGAGAAACCAAGGAATCAACCCTATTTACATTTGCACCAAAAATCCTATGATATCTTAGGAATAAACCTAACCAAAGAGGTGAAAGACCTGTGCCCTGAAAACTATAAAACACTAATGACAGAAATTGAAGATGACACAAAGAAATGGAAAGAATATTCATGTACATAGGTTGGAAGAACAGATATTGTTACAATGTCTATACTACCTAAAGTGATCTACACATTTAATGCAATCCTTATCAAAATACCAACAGCATTTTTCACAGAGCTAGAACAAACAATCTTAAATTTGTATGGAACCACAAAAGACCCTGAATAGTCAAAGCAACCTAGAAAAAGTAAAGCAAACCTGGAGGCTTTACAGTTCCATAGTTTGAGTTATATTACAAAGCTATAATGAACAAAACAGTATGGGACTGGCACAAAAATAGACACATAGATCAATGAAACAGAATGGAAAACCAGAAATGAACCCAGAGCTATATGGTCAATTAATCTTTAATAAGGAAAGATTATCCAATAGAAAAAATATAGTCTCTTCAACAGATGGTATTGGGAAAACTGGACAGCAACATATAAAGAGTGAAACTGGATCAATTCCTTACACCATACAGAAAAAGAAATTCAAAATGGACAAAAGACCTTAATGTGAGACCTGAAACCATAAAAATCCTAGAAAAGAACACAGGCAGTAATCTCTTTGACTTTAGCCATAGCAACTTCTTTTTAGATATGTCTCCTGAGGCAAGGGAAACAAAAGCAAAAGTAAATTTTTGTGATTTCATCAAAATAAAAATCTTCTGCACTGCGAAGGAAACAATCAACAAACCTAAAAGACAACCTACTGAATGGGAGAAGATATTTGTAAATGATATATCTGATAAAGGGTTAGTATCCAAAATCTATAAAGAACTTATAAAACTCAACACTAAGAAAACCAAATAATCCAATTAAAAATAGGCAGAAGACACGAATAGAAAATTTTCCAAAGAACTTTTCCAGATGGCCAACAGACATGAAAAGATGTTCAAAATCGCTGATTATCAGGGAAATTCAACTCAAAACTCCAATGAGATATCATCTCACACTTCTCAGAATGGCTAAAATCGACAACAAAAGAAACAAGAATTGCTGGCGAGTATATGGAAAAAGGGGAACCTTCATGCACTGGGAATGCAAACTTGTCCAAAACCATTCTGGAATATAGTATAGAGGTTCCTCAGAAAGTTAAAAATAAAACTACCCTATGATTCAGCAATTGCATTACTAGGTATTTACCCAAAGAATATAAAAATACTAATTCAAAGGGAACATGTACCTTAATGTTTATAGCAGCATTATCTACAATAGCCAAATTACAGAAATAGTCCATGTATCTATCAACTGATGAATGGATACAGAGCTTGTGTGTATATACAATATCTAGGATCTAGTAAGATTATATATATATATCTATAGATATATATGCATATGTATGTGTGTGTGTGTGAATATTACTCAGCCATAAAAAGAATGAAATCTTGCCATTTGCAATGACATGGTTGGAGTTAGAAAATATTATGCCAAGCAAAATAATTCTGCCAGAGAAAGACAAATATATTATTTCACTCATATGTGGAATTTAAGAAATAAAACAAACAAGCAAATGGGTAAGAGAGAGAGGAAAACCAAGAAACAGACTCTTAACTAGAGAAAACAATCTGATGGTTGCCAGAAGGGGGGTGGGTGGGAGGATGGGTTAAATAGGTGATAAGGTATACATCTGAAACTAATATTACACTATATCTAGCTGGAATTTAAATAAAAACTTGAAAAAAATTTAAAAATTAAAAAAAATATGTAATGAATTAATAACTAAAAAAGACCAGTAGAAGACAGAATCTTACATAACACAATGTAATCATAAGTGGCATTCACCTTTTCTATATTCTGTTGGTTATATTCTATTGGTTAAATTGCAGATCAAGCCCATACTTGGATAGGGAAGATAATACACAAGGTATGAATACCAAAGATGAAAATCATGAGTAGGATATGGTAGGTATCTGAGAACATGTCTGCTGCAATATAGTTCTATAAATATAAAGCAATTCTTGAAATAAATCCTGCCACTTTCAAAATGTGTAAGTAGTGGTACTAAAACTACTTTCATTTGATAGCAATAGTAGTTGTTATTGATATGTATAAAAGTAATTTTAATGCAATTGTATTCTAAATAATGTTTTACAGCATTTTATTTCATTCAATTGTGTATTATGTATATATTTCCATAACAAAGATTATAAATACACATTATGACTTATAGTGACTACAAAGTGTTCTCTTTCATGAATATATATAATGTATTTAAGCGTTTCTTTATTGATGGACAGTGTATCACTCTTACTTTCTCACTCCTAGCTGCATTGATGAATATCATTTTATATATTTCATTGCAAAACTTAAATTATTTCATTATGTAACATTTCCTGATATAAGGTTCCTGAGTCATCTAAAAACATGCACATTTAAAATTTGATACTGACTGCCCTTCAGAAATTTGCATTTACATTCTCACCTACAGAGTATAAGAGTATTCATGACCTGGATTCAAACTAGGTAAACTATTAAAACATCTGAACCTTTAACACACAAACCAAAGTGCACACACACACATAAATCTCAGAATTACTTTTCAAGTAGATATTCTCATTTTTTTCTCCCAATGGAGTACTCAAAATCAATGAAATCCAAAGTTCTTAGAGACCTTTGAGCTATTTCCAATGGGCTCTTCATTATACTTGTAAGAATAACATGGTGTAGAACTTTTACCATTGAAGGTTTCTGGCCTTTGACTGAATTATTCATTAATATATATGCATGTATTTGACACTGTTAGCATTATGACTGTCTCCTTTCAAGAAAAAAATATCAAATAACCAGCGAAAACCCCTCACTGAATGTAATTTTCCATGTATGAAACTTCAATGACATGTAAACATAAATTATTTAACATTAAAGCATAATATTCTCCCAAATTACAGTAATAAACTCTTACAAATTTTAAATGCTGAAAGTAATTTTTATGTTTGAGCTGGTTGTTTTGATGATTTACTGAACTTGCACTTTTGCATATTAAGTATAGCTCCAAAGGTCCCATAGCAGAACTGCGTTTGAACACTTGCTACTTTTAAAAAACTTCCTTTGGCACGTATGATACAAATATGAATAAAATGTAATGCACGGAGAGTCAAATGCTAAATATCATTTTATTTATTTATTTATTTATTTATTTATTTATTTTTTTATTTTTTATGAACATATAATATATATATATTTTTTTAAGATTTTATTTATTTATTTGACAGAGAGAGAGCACAAGTAGACGGAGAGGCAGGCAGAGAGAGAGAGAGAGGGAAGCAGGCTTCCTGCTGAGCAGAGAGCCCGACGCGGGACTCGATCCCAGGACGCTGAGATCATGACCTGAGCCGAAGGCAGCGGCCTAACCCACTGAGCCACCCAGGCGCCCAACATATAATATATTTTTATCCCCAGGGGTACAGGTCTGTGAATTGCCAGGTTTACACACTTCACAGCACTCACCATAGCACATACCCTCCCCAATGTCCATAACCCCACCCCATTTTTAATTATATGCCACATACTCTATTAGAAGTAATGGAAAAATAGGAAGTGATTCTTTTTTATAAAGGGCAATATTCCAAATGGTACTTGAGGAGGATGGCTCCCGGCTAAATACCTATGTATGATTTTCAGGCCAAATCATGGACTATGACAAAGACATTAACCTGGCAGGCCTCATGGGGGAACTGCGTTACCCACATCCAATCTGGTGCAAAGCTAATGCATTATAGTCTCTGAAGGGAGTCAGTGTACATTCCCAATGTGAAGATATGACCTGTGATGTTTTAGTATCTGAATTCTGCTCTATTTTTCACTCTTTGGAAATATTTCGGCTATGATAGGTGTTCTATAAATGCTCACATATAGCTCTAACTACAGTCATAAAATAGCTTGCAGTTCCTTAAGCATACATTCCTTTTCACATTTAAACATATATATACATATATATATATATATGGAGAGAGAGAGAGAGAGAGAGAGAAAGAGAGAGTGAGTTTTGTATGACCTTCATTCTTACAGAAACGTTCTCCCTCTCCTGTTTCTCATTCTTCAAGATTCAGCTCACTTAATATTTTCTTCATAATAATTCTGGTTATTTTGTCCTGTAAGTTCACAGATTTCCTAATAAACTTCAGTTATTGACCTTATTTTCAATATCATTCTTAACTATTTCCTTTTCTTTGACCAAAAAGAAACTTTTCTCTTTAATCTGTACTTCTCCAATACACAATATGACTCCTGACATTAAATTTCTGCTCAATATTTGTTGACTTAAAGGAATATATAACCAATATATAGTAAGGACACATGCCATTTTCATTTCTTCAGTTATAATATCCTTTTCCTTTTATAAACAGTCATCAAGTTTGACTTCATTCATATTTTTTTCTGTGATTATTTTTCCCTTCTTTGATCTATTCTTTTGATGCTCAGCAGTACTGAAAAAAGTTTTATAATTTAACAATTGTTTATAATTTCTTGTTCCACCAACAGCTATAACACATGCATTAATTTCTGTCCCATATCATGTCTTTTAACTGTGTTAAATATATATCTATGTTAAATATATAAATATAAATATATATATGTGTGTTTCCACATCTGAACTCATAACTAATGCTGCAGTAAATATATGTGTATTCAGATATATTTTCAAGTTAATGTTTCCATTTTCTTTAGATTAATACCCAGAAGTGAAATTGTTACATCATATGTAATATCATATCGTTTTAATTTTTTGAGGAAGTTGATATTGTCTCCCATAGTGACTTTACCAACTTACATTCCCACTGACAGTGCACAAATATTTGAGTTCTCTTTCCTTTTTTTCTTGGTGAGTCTAGCTAGAGGTTTGTTAATTAACTAGGTTCAAGCTGAAGCCAGCAGATAGAAAGGGGCATGTTTGTGGCTTCTCTCTCTCTTTGTTCCTCTCCCTTTCCTCTCTCATCCCTGAGCTAGGTTACTAAGGCTTTAGAACTCCAGGACTAGCTGATGGGGAAAGAGAAAGGGAAAAAGGCAGTAATCATTTGGTTTGAATTGGTTTTTTACTTAATTTGCCTTGGAGACAAGGCAATTTCCTTTTCTCTTTCCTTTTCTTTTTTCTTCATAAAACTTTAAGAAGTTTCCCTAATAAAGTCCCTCTCCTCCAGTTGTTCTTCTTCTTTTTTTTTAAATTTTATTTATTTATTTATTTGACAGACAGAGATCACTAGTAGGCAGAGAGGCAGGCAGAAAGAGAAGAAGGGAAGCAAGCTCCCTGCTGAGCAGAGAGCCTGATGCGCGCGGGGGGGGGGGGGGGGGGGGGGGGGTCAATTCCAGGACACCAGGCTCATGACCTGAGCCAAAGGCAGAGGCTTTAACCCACTGAGCCACCTAGGCGCCCCTCCTCCAGTTCTTCTTATCACCAAGATTCCAAAGGGTACATTTCTATGCCTTCAGATATTTTGCAACTTCATCATTAGCCCTCCCCCCACCCCCGGCCAAGTGTACAAATCTAGCTTCTATTTGGACCTCTTCCCATTTCAGTTGGACAAAACACAAAATAAACCCATGCTGTCTTTCTCTCATTTTTCTTCCTGAATCTCATCTTAACTACAAAATATATACATGTCCTTTCCTCTAACAAACTCTAGAAATGAACATAGACTTGAATACACTTGTTTGACACCTTCGCCAAATAGTTCAGTTAGCCACACTGCCTTTTCTAGGTTTCCTGGAGTAGAGTCTCTACCTGGAGTAGAGACAAGTAAGATACTCTGATGTAAGGGAACAATTTAAACATTCAGTGTAGTCCCTACTAAATTCTCCAAATATGTTTTAAGTGATCTATAGAAACATAATGAGATGTTTATAATGAATGACTATTATTTTTCCTCAAATATCTAAGGAGAAATTAATCAAAGAATATTCTTACCCCTTGCCCAAACTCTGTCCTTGTACTGGGAAAACCTCATCTATGAAATATACTAAGTTACAATGATCTTTTTTTTTTTTCTTTGAGTTCCTGAAGATATATGATACCTAGATACATGAATTAACAAAGTGATAGATCCTTTTATTGCATGAATATTGCACTATCAAGATTACTAGATTTTTAGGCCAAGGACTTCCAGCTATAGCATCTTAATATCCCTAATTTCCTACCCAGACAAATTAGTTAATTATAAAACATAAAATGTACTGAAAATGATAGATGCTTAGAAGTTCATATTGATATATTTAGATTAGTAGATTGGTGAATTTATAAGTAATTAGTTAATAGTTTTTGGCTACATTGCACAATCTGTGTATATTAAGTAAAGCTGTTTATTCAGTGTCTGTGATGAGTTTAGACACCTTCTTTTTGAATGCTAAAAAGTGTGTTGGATTTCTTTATATTCTTCAAAAATCTGTGAGTTTATAACTTTTCTGCATTTTTGCTACAATCTTTTTAAAATAAAAAGTCAGGATATAACCAAATTTTAAACAAATCCTGGAAAGATACATTTGGATGAAAAGTTCTTAGAAAACATGTAATAATTTTTATTGTCCATCAGATTCTGTGATGGACAAAATGGTGGTGTTTGAAGATTAATGTTGAAGTTTCCCAGTGGGCCAGTGAGGAAGAGCAGATATTAGAGTGGTTTATAAGATAGAAGAAACTGATACAGGCATTTACTGAGGATACAATCCATTTTCAGGTGAACTCTGGTTTATAGCTATACACATAAAACTCTGAAACAGTCCCAAAGAACCCTATATCATTCTGTTTTATTCTAACCAACCTACTACATTGCATTCAGTGTAGATTTTGCTTTTAATAGAAGTGATTTAATTTCCTCTCCTATATTAAATGTTGATCCATTCAAAATATTCTTTAAAAAGAAAGAGAGTTACTGAATCTTAACCGCTTGGTTTTCTATGACTTGCTCCTCCATGAACAACAAGCTTTATAAATATCACCCAGCTGTTCACTTCAAAAAATCCTTTCAAAAAATGGAAGATGTTAAACTGACAAGATATATTTTACAATGTGTAAATTCTCTTACTACATATAATTCATGAAGGCATAGCAATACGTCATACTGCATTGTTGCTTTTGACAGTTATCACTGAAATTAAGGCCAGCCATGTTCAGAGACCACTGGGGACTCCACAGTACAATAAAGATGATGCTTTCACAAACACATCTTAAGAAATTACTTAAATGCAAAGTTACTTGTAGTACATTACATATGTGAGTTAATTCGAATGAATGAAGTATCTTTTGAACTTTCTAATATCATTGCTATGTTTGGTAAATTAGTTAATGAGTTGTCTTTTATGTTTCTTGCTGTGCCAACGGATACAGAGATACCAATCTAGAAAAAACAATTCTTTATTAAATATGAAATCAGATACTTGCTTAATGAAACCTTATATTTTATTTGAAAACTCATATTAAATATGTGATATGTCCAATCTGGTTCATTAGATGGATGTACAGAGAGTTAAATTTAACTTTGTTTTTACATTAGCAGTAAGGCTTCGCTGGTGAGACAGTTCTGCTTTTTTAATTATTTAGTGACTCAGTAGCAAGGCTGCTTCCACAAAGCCAACTGTTCACATGTACTAACAAATGAAATACCATAATCTTAACAAGATTATCATAATAAAGAGTCATCAGAGAAATTAGAATTATCTTCTTTAATTACAAGATTATAACCCCATTAACTCCTCTGCATGAAAAGTGGGAATTAGGGAGTAAGAAAGGAGAATCCATTGTTGGCAATTAAAACTCCAGAGCAAATTAAAGGGAGGGTGGAGAAAAACATCCTACATGGATTTAGATATTTCAGGTAATTTATTTAGTAGCATATGTTTGTCGTAGATTGCAAATTCCAAACTATAACCACAGGAAGTGTACTATTTTGGTTTCGAATTTTGTTTTTTCAGATTGCCTAAACAAGCAGCACTGAAAGCTACAACTTAAGAGAAGACCCTTATTTAAATATGCCTAGAGCTGTGAATTAATTATGGCCTAAATAAGTTATTAGAACAATATTGTCACTGATGCATTATTTATGGACAGTTGTTGAAAAGTTTGTAATCGCAAAAGTACTGAAGTGACATTTCCAAAGACATTAACATGAAAATGAGGAGAATTTGAAGAGAAAAAATTATTCAATATGCAACCTCTTAGTAAGATAGTCTTCAATAATGTATACAGCAACTACATTTTTTTTACTTCTAATATACACATGTAATATTCATAGGCCTGCTCTAAAGCTTTTTCAAATTAAGTTTGCAAGTATAAATGAAAAAATAGACACCCAGTGACAGTAAAATTTATATGATAACAAAATTATATCCAGGCATTGTTACCACATGCACAATAGAGTAAGAACAAAATATCCTTCAAAGATGTTATAGACCATGCAAGTTTTAAAATACTTATCTACTTTCTTACTATGATATTAATATTTTATATTTTAGATACTCCAATATAATTATATTAAATTGTAGGTGATCTGTACCTTTTGAAGATTAAATAAAACAGGAAAACAAGTGAATTGTATTCAGTGAAGCATGTTATTAAATTTCAGCATAGCAGCAATTTTGGTTGTTTGTATTGTAAAAAAGGATAACATTATGCCATTGTGTAAAAAGATCTTACTGAAATTAGCTTCTGACAAAAGATTATACAGAAATAATCCTTGAAACAATTCAGAAAAAAGTAGTAGCTACTGCTACAGTCATTGAAAGATAAGGCATATAGGAAGTAGGATGAGTTCTCAAGATATTTATTATGTATTCAATTTCAAATCTTAAATGGTCAAGCTAGAAGCTTTTCATGATACATTATGTATACTGTGTATATTAAGAAATAAACTCCAGTCAGAGTTCTGCAGGGTCATGCATAACTCAAGTAGCTATGAAAAAAAAAAAAAAAGACCCAAAAAACAAACTGTAGTTTTTGTTAACATACCTGGTATTATTGTTTACTTTGAAATTTCAAGCGCTTTTCTCTTAATATCAGGGAATGGGTATAAGAAAATCAAGAAATCATCAGTGTTTTATATCTAGTTCATACTTCCAAAATTTTGGACTTCATTAATTGATTATAGCAAGATAGAGAAAGGCCAAGGTGTAATTGTAAGTTATTTGATTTCATAGCTTCAGGAAATATCCCTAGGAAACTGGGAAGTTTTCTTTCTTTCTGGACTTATTTTGAGGTATGTTTCTTAGGTGTTCTTATCACGTGATAGTTTTGTTTCAAAACAAAAATCGTTTCGTATTGGTTAAAGGAAACCCAACTATATTCAGTCGCCCTTTGTACCTACGCAGTATTCAGAAGCAAAGTGAATTACTCCGTTGCCATATCAGGGGTACTTTCTGATTCATCTAAGTCAGTATGTCATTGAATTCTTCTGACCAATCATTGGTTCAGGGATTAGTTTTAGTTATTAGATACTCCAATATAATTTTATTAAATTATAGGTGATCTGTACCTTTTGAAGATTAAAGAAAACAGGAAAACAAGTGAATGCATTGTATTTAGTGAAGCATGTTATTAAATTTGTAAAGCAGATGTGAAGTCAGCTGTGGGGGCACACGCCTCAGAAACACTTCCTTACTTTTAAGGTGAAGGAAGTGATGGTACTGGAAGATACTATTTGAAGCAAAGTGAGGGCACTACGGTGAGAACAAAAGAATGGAAATGCCTTGTGTCCTTGAGGGCATCATTCATACCACTGATCCTTACCTGAAACTTTTTATAATATAAGCAATTTATTTATTACTAGTGTAAATATTTTATTTATTATTTTAGAGGGAGAGGGAGATTGAGAATCCCAAGCAGACTCCACATGGAATATGCCTCCATGTGACTCAGAGCTCAATTTCATGACCTTGAGATCATGACCTGAGCAGAAATCAAGAGCCAGATGTTTAAACGACTGAGCCACCCAGGCACCTCACAATCCATTTATTATTTAAGAAAATTTCAGTCAAGTCGTTAATATGGGTCTATGACCTTCTAAATATTACAAATATTAATGAAATATGCACTCCAATGGTAATTGCCATTATCAGAAGCTAGATAGCTGTCTAGTATTTTTTAATACACCATTTATAAAAAAATAACTTCTTAAAATATAACATTTTATTTTAGGTATGTGATATTCTTTTGCTTTCTGGTAGCTAGAATTATACAGAAATGCTTATTTTAAAAAATATTTTAGAAGATATTAACATCCTCTTAGTGTTTATTATTTTTTTAAACAGTGTAACACTGTTGCTATTTTACCTTACCAAAATACTCCCAAGGGCAAAGACTGTCAAATGAGCTCTACCCCTGTGCTCACCATTACAGATAATTGTTGGAGAAAGACAATTATTCCTAGTAAAATAATTAATCCTAGTGGTGAGTTTTTAAATGATCATTTAAGAAATAGACCTATAAGTCTTTGAAGATGTATCTGGATAAGAGGAAGCATAGCAAATGGAAATTTAATATGCTTTATTTGAAAAGAGCTAAAATAAATGTAACTTCTTTTCATTTATAAAGAGACATATAAGAGCTTTAGTTAAATTTCTAATTATGTAAGAGTCTTTTTCCAGTTGTCTCCATAAAATATGATTATCATTAATTTATGTCTACATTTAAAGTACTTAAAGAAGGTGCCATTCAATTCCTTTCCACTCAATTCACATAATTAATTTTAGCAGCAATAGTCTTAAGTAGACATACATGCAATTGACTTTGAAAGCTAAGATTTGGTCCCCAAATGTGAAAGGTCATTTTGAAAAGAATACTTACATGCTGTGCTTCAGTCCTGGATTGTGCAAAATTGATAAATTTACTGTAATTTCCTTAGCCATACAGTAGGAGGAGCATAGGATCTCTATCTAGTTTTTCTGTCCCTATCTTTGTTACTAGCATCTTGATTCCAACCAATTATTGAATGTCACTTATATTCAGAAATTAGCTTAGAAAGAAATGCCAAAAATAAAAAGACCCAGATCTTGCCTCCTCTGGTGGAGAACACATTATCATTCTGTGTGACATTACAATATTAAAAACATGGACTCAATACAAAGGTATGATCAAGTAGCTTAAAGGAGAAAGACTAGGAAAGAGTTCATAGAGCGGGTAATTCTTAAGCTAGATGGCATAATGGTAAGAATTTAAAAAAAAAAAAAGGTGCTGGGGTCACGTGGGTGGCTCAGTCAGAAGAGCATGTGGCTCTTGATCTCAAGGCTGTGAGTTTGAGGTAATTTACCTTCGACTCAGATCATGATCTCAGGGTTCTAGGATCAAGCCCTGCATCCCGCTTCCGGCTCTGCCAGGGAGCCTGCTTCTCCCTCTCCCTTTGCCTGCTGCTTCTCTGCTTGTGTGCTCTCTCTTTCTCTCTCTGTCAAATAAATAAAATCTTAAAAAAAAAAAAAAAGAGGTGCTGAAGTGAAGGTGGAGAAGGACAAATCCAAGTACAGAAAGTAGCATAGTTGTAAAGAATATTTCAGGGGCACCTGACTGGCTCAGTCAGAAGAGCATGTGGCTCTTGATCTCAAGGCTGTGAGTTTGAGTCCCACATTGGGGGCAAAGATTACTAAAAAATAAGCAAGCTTGAAAATAGTACAACAATTACATTAACATATTAAAAAAGGAATATTCCATGAACCTGTGAGAAAACTATAAGCATGAAGCAAAATAAAGCCTTTAACAATTATCAGTTCTGGTCATATTACTATTAAAAACATTTTACAGGAACTGGGTAAGTAGATTGAAAGCAATGTTTTTGATATCCTCTAGCATATGTCCATAAACAAGGTCAGTTTTTACCATTTTGAAATGAATACATTGTTTAGTGGATCACGATTATTTTCCTTGATTGTCAATCAATACGCTATTTGAGGAAAAAATATGTTAGACTATGGGATAGAGTCAGAACTACCACAAACAAGGAACTCATGTGTATGCTCATACTTCCTTAGTATAGCTTATAGAACACAAAGGAATATAAGATTACATGAGAAATAGTTTAAGTTTCTTTCCTCATATTATTTTTTTTTTGCTTTGCTTCAAGTTTTTATCTATTTTGCAGTGTGTTAAATACTCTTAAACTGCATTATCATATCTACTAAATTGTGAGCTTCTTGCACAGAAGGATTACTCATGTTTATGCCTTCTCCAAGAAGTTATCACACTACTTCATATATAATTGGTGTTCAACAACTGTTTATTCAAGTGAATTTTTTGCTATTCTAATAAAATACATAGTCTGCTCTTTTGTCTATGCAGAAAACTATTAAATCAATATATATATAGCTATTGTAGTATATTTTAAAGCTTTAAAGTATAGTATAATAGCACTTTCATAAAGGATGGATTTAATAGCCTTATATTGTCTGAGTGCATTAGAACATGGTGTGTATGGGTGTGTGTACACACATAATAGTTCTTTAAATTCAGATACGAGAACCTATTTCACAGAGGTTAAAAGGGAAACATATAATATCAACAGAATTTACATTTTTATATCAATTAAACCCTACTTTAGTAATTTAAGAATAGTTTTTCATTGTAAAATATTTGATATGTAATCTTAATTGTAATGCACTATAATTTGATTTTTTAATTTTTGCATGAACTAATATTATTTAGCTAATTATGTTTTACTGGGTTCATCATCTTTCCACCTATATAGCCCTCTTTTCTACCAGAAAGATCAAACATCAATAGGGATATTATTTTAATTTTTACCCCCACATTTACCCTATATAATAGGGTGAAAAATTATTCATCTATCTCTCTTCATAATCCCTATAATCTCAAAAAAACAAACTTTTATAATTTTTTTAAAGATCTTATTTATTTATTTGACAGAGAGAGACACAGCAAGAGAGGGAACACAAGCAGGGGAGTGGGAGAGGGAGAAGCAGGCTTCCCAGAAATCATGGAGCCTGATGTGGGGCTCAATCTCAGGACCCTGGGATCATGACTGGAGACAAAGGCAGCCACTTAACCAACCAAGCCACTAGGCGCCCCCCCAAAGCAAAGATTTACTCTTAAAATTAGAAATTTTAAAAAAATCATTACATTAATTTGAAAGAAACAAATTAAAATTTATCATTGCCATAAGACAACCTCTGGTTTGTGGGTCTTAAGTGGGAAATAGTTCTCTTTGCATTAAAGAATCTTTAGCCACTACATGAGGCAAGGATTAGGTAGACACACATAAAAGATCATCAGAAAGATACCTCCAGTACTTCAAGATTTCTGAGATTTAAAAAATGGTAAAGTGGGTTCATTCTCTTTGAATTAAAAACGTTTCATAATGAGAATAAAAACAGAGAAAAAGGAAAGGGCAATTGAAATGGAAACTAGTATATACTTATATATAATAGAACCAGGTAAATTAGTAGGATGGTCTCCCAGGAAAAAAAAGTATAGATACAAGGAAAGAAAGAAAGTAATTAAAGACATGATGAATACAACAAAGACAATGACATATTGTTTTTACTTTGAGCAAGAAACATAAACATAGATCTCATGGGGCAATTCAATAAAATGATAAGAAAATAAAATACAAAAAATATGAGATAGATCAAACCACACATTCAGTCACATTCAGAAATGTGTGAATTTATGAATTGATTTCATAACTATATAAGGAGGGTGTGTGTGTGTGTGTGTGTGTGTGTGTAGTTTTATTGTTGTTATTGTTGTTGATGTTGTTGTTGTTTTATCTGCACCCTGAACTCCAGTGGCAAATTTTGAATGAAAATACTTAGGCAGAATTGAAGTTAGGAAGAACTGAAGTTTTGTTTGTTTCTTGCATGTAAATAAATAATTTTGGTTCACCACAGCACTATTTTTATATTAAAATTTCTGCACATTCAATGCTAGTTTTTTATCCTCCATGTGATTATTTTATATGAGCAAAAACACATTAGTTTTTACTAATCATAGATCCAAACTACTCTCACTACATGTCTAAATAATACCTGATATCAAAGCACTAAGTGAATTTTCCTAATGCCTAAAATATTTGCCTCTCTTCCTCAGAAATGTTCACTTTTTTTATAAGCTTAGTCACTATATATTCATTCTCTTTGAATTTTCCCGGATTCCAAGTATGTGGGAAGAGTTGCATTGGCATATGTACAAGACAAATGCTTATATCAATTTATTACTTATTATTTAGGAAATTTGGGACAAAATTTCAGCCCTAAATACATAATTAAAAGGCATGTTTTAATAAGTATGAAAAAGCTTTCTGTTTTTACATTTCATGAAAAGGATAATTTTAAAATGCAATGACTTCCAGCAACCAATCATTCATATAAATAGAGGATACTACTGTATGAAACTTGAGAAATGTAACACAAATTTGAGTGGGCTTTATATTATTTTCTACTTTACAATTGAAGCATTGCCTTTATAGGTTCATAATAACATTCATCAGAGGCCTCTACAAAGTATTTATTTTAAAAGTTACCTATTCATTTTAAAATCTTTCTCCGAAGTTATTGGATGCTGCTTATAACTTAGAACCTCTGTTATAGCTTCAGAAAAAAAAACATAAATAAGAGCCCATTATAAAAAAATTCGTATGGTAGGGGCATCTGGGTGGCTCAGTGGGTTAAGCCTCTGCCTTCAGCTCAGGTCATGATCTCAAGGTCCTGGGATCGAGCCCCGCATCGGGCTCTCTGCTCAGCAGTGAGCCTGCTTCCTCCTCTCTCTGCCTGCCTCTCTGCCTACTTGTGATCTCTCTCTCTCTGCCAAATAAATAAATTAAAAAATTAAAAAAAAATTCCTATGGTCAACTGTAAGAGGAAAATACTCTCTCAAAATACAAATTGTCAAGTATATTTGAATATTATGTATTTAGCATACTGATTATTAGACTGCTTAATAAGTTAGTTGCAAGGCTGGAGGCCTGCCAGAATGGGTTGAGATAAAATATAAAAGTTAGACTAAATGTGTAAGATTCAGAGCCAGGAAGCAAGAATCATATTAATATATTATATCTTGGTTTCAGATTCAAAGAAAATATAAAGTGAGAAAAACAATTGCTGGAAAATGTAACTTCTATTTTCCAAATACTGTTTATTTTCACATTATGTCAAGACTATCATCACGTAAACTTTTCACAAAACTAGATAGAAAATGCAATGGGATTTAGCATATGTGATGATTTTGTATATAGGCAAATATTATGCATAACAAAAATAGGAATAAATAGAAGTATAAAAGAAGAGATAGTGACTTAAGAATAATGTACATATAATGACTTCAAATTATTATATTTATTGGAATGAAATGGTATTTGTTGATCCCAAAGTTAATCATTCTATAAACAAAGTTAACAATATTCTCTCTTAAAGGTGTTTGCACAAATTTACCTCTTCCTAAATGCATGCTCAAGTTTAACATGACAAGATTTAAATTGCATTTTTCTAAATTTTTACGATTGAATAAGTGGTAAAAACCCAGGAAGCCAGGCTAATTCACCACTAACAATGTTAATTAGAGAAGAAATAAGTGTCTGATGCCACTTTGCACAGTGCCTTATCCATTACAGCAAAGATCAAAAAACACAAGAACCGTCATTTGCATAGTGTTCCAACAGGTAAAAACTTGGCTCATTCATAGCAAGAGCTTTCTGCTCCTGGCATCCACAAGCTTTGATAACAGAAGACATGCCACAATTCAGAACAAAATGATAATGACTGCCGCATACCACCTTAGCCTGTCATTGCAACAGCTACCTGAAGATTAAACAGCTTTTATAACTATAAAGGAATACTTCAGACACTGTGAACACATTAGTCCTCTGCAGAAAACCTACCTACCTCTTAAGAAACAGAAAGTTGGGGTGCCTGGGTGGCTCAGTGGGTTAAAGCCTCTGCCTTCAGTTCAGGTCATGATCTCAGGTCCTGGGATCGAGCCCTGCATTGGGCTCTCTGCTCAGCAGGGAGCCTGTTTCCTCCTCTCTCTCTGCCTGCCTATCTGCCTACTTGTGATTTCTGTCTGTCAAATAAATAAATAAATAAAATCTTAAAAAAAAAAAAAGGAACGGAAAGTTGTAGCAACTTTCTGTTTACCAATTAAATCAATACTATGATTTCTGGAATTCAGCCACACATGCTCTTGCTATAAGATGGATACCAAAAAACAAAAACAAAAATGAAACAAAAACCATGCAACACACACACACACACAGACACACACACACACACACACCAACATTAAGAAGTCCCATATTGAAATTCTCTATCTAAATAATATTGTTTAGCACCACACTCTGCCACCATGAACATGTACAGATGATACACTGAACAAATTACTCCCAAAATGGTATCGTGATCTGAAAATATAGACTGATTTCAAAAGGGCAGGACAATTTCATGGACTGTTGATCCATAACTGACCATGCAAAGAAACTAGATATGTCTATGTGCATAGTCAGCCTTTTGAGTCCAATGTCGTAGAAAATATTAGTTCCCAAGATAGAATCAGAAATTATAAAATCAAAGACTTACTGGCTGTAAACCAGTATTTTTTCTGAGAATGATATAGGAAATTAAATAATAAGCTCTTTGTGAAGTCTGTGAATGTGTGACCATTGTCCGTAGAGCACTCTGGATGCTGTCTTATAATGTAAGAACATTACAGGCACATAAGTGAACAAAGACTTGCCATGATCACAGAAATCCCATCTTCAGGAATACAGAGTTGTGTTGATGAACATTTTCATAGTATAAAATAGTGATGTATAAACAAAAATGTACAGTACCAAATGCCTATTTTTTCTTTGTTTTGGTGATTCTTTCCTTTTCTCTCCTTTCCTCCCCTTTCCTCCGTTCTTCTCTTCAGTCTTTTTGCCTCTCTCTTCTTTTCTGTTACTAGCTAGAAAAATTAAAAGTTAGTGTGACAAGGTGCAACATAACACCTTACTTCTCTATCTGTGCTCTTCTTCAGTGTGAATTTGTGACATCTTATCAATAGATGGAGTTTATTTTTGTAACTTCTTGAGTTTAAGTTGGCTGTGTATCTGCCTTGAAAAACACCGTATGGTAAAAGTGATACTATGCCAGACCTGGATGTGTCTTTTCTTGGGCTGGTAGCTTCAGCCTCTTACCTCTCAGAACATTCACTTTTAGTATACTCCCCCTAAGAAGCCAGCAGCTGTACTGTTAGAGGCACCAGTCACATAGACCTGCCAGATTCAGGTGCTCCAGTCAATAGTTCTGGATGAACTGCATCCAGCAGCTGGCTTCAACTGCCAACTTTGTGAATCAACTATCTTGGCCATCGAGTACTGCTGTGCTTTCCAGTCACTGGAGCCTCAGCAGACATCTGTGTGAAACTACATGGGAGACTTGAAGGGGAGGAATTGTTCTGCTGAATCCAATCAACCAAACCACTGTGAGAAATAATAGTTTTTTTAAGCCATTAAATTTTAGCCTTAATGTATAGCAGTAGGTAGTGGAATAGTGAGAAAACAGTCACAGTACAGATAATTGGAGGAAGTCTAGAGATTAGAAAAGGTAAAAAAGTTAGTGGGGAGAGGTTATTTTATTTTATTTTTATTTTTTGATGATGTAAGCAATTGCAAGTGAATATGGCTTGAAATATCTGAAAGTCAACAGGGGGTTAGAAAAAAATGTTGTGAAAAAAAATCAAAGAACATTGAAGTGGGGGTTGTGGCAGGGTCACACTGAATCAATTTACTTGTCAAGAAAGAGAACACAAACCAATAAAATGACAATGAAAATCAGTATGCTGAATCATGAAAGGAGAAAATGCAGGGCAGAGGGTGAGTATGTTCTAGAAAGGCATGGGAGTTTATACTGCTTGGGAATGGAAAGCTTCAACTCAGGATAAGAAATAATTACTTTATATGACTGTATATGTTTTCTTAAATCAAGTGTCCTTACTCATTGGCCAGGAAAGAGCTTCCTGTGTTGGTCCATTAAAAGTATGATGCTCCAAAAATGCTCCAAGTTCTTTGTCCTTTTTCGGCTTTCACTGATGGGGTGCTCAAAGTTCATGGCATTTTTGTCATTGTTGTTGTTTTTAATAGCTTGAGGTGATTAGTATGATTTGTGGTGAAACACTATTCAGTTATGATATCTCCAAGCAAGGGGAAATTTTCTTTTTATGAAGAACAAACATCACCAGGTTTTATAATCTTTGTTTACCATATTGTAATTTTTTTCAGACCTCAGAACAAAATCTATCAAAATATTAACGTTTTAAATTATTTCAAGAAGCATCAAAATCTTTGAAAATTTTTAAGTAAATTGAACTTACAAAACTTGAAAAAATGTATAGTCTATGTAATCCTTTCAAGAAGATTTATGAAATGCAAGAATAAGATATAAACTCCAACATTTAGGAAACTGTTGAAACAATCCTATTTCAAATCATACAACATAACCCACTGAATCAAGAGTGCTACCTAAACATAAAACTGTAACATAGGAATAGATAACAGCTAAAGTAGACAGAATATTCCTATCTCTTTCAGAGTCCAAGTTTCCAATGTCATGCTTTCTTTTTTTTTTTTAATATTTTATTTATTTATTTGACAGAGAGAGATCACAAGTAGGCAGAGAGGCAGGCAGAGAGAGAGAGAGGGAAGCAGGCTCCCTGCTGAGCAGAGAGCCCGATGCGGGACTTGATCCCAGGATCCTGAGATCATGACCTGAGCCAAAGGCAGCAGCTTAACCCACTGAGTCACCGAGGTGCCCCCCAATGTCATGCTTTCTGTAACACCAACAAAAGTTAGGCATTTGTTGGTGTATTCATCATTAACCAATGCTTACACAATATTACACAAACTCAGGTTGAATTGATCAGGAAAGATTCTTACAGAAAACAAACAAACAAACAAATTAGATTATTTCAAGAATAATCCATGGGAATCAGAAGTTTTTGAAGTTATTAACAATAATCCCTGTTGTTTTATGTTATGTTTAACTACAAAACTATTCCACAAAAATCCATTAACTTATTCCTCTCAATCCTTACCTCATCCCCTAGTTACTCTCTCTCCAGTAAAATTGACATTAAGTACCTGACTGGTCATGGACTGTCTCAGAACCTGAGGCTATTTAAATAATTTTCCAGGTTCTGGTTTTTTAAATTAATTTCATGATTAAGCATGAAAATTATTTTATTTAAAAGTAAAATTTACTACTTTTTGAAGATAAAAATGAGCTCTTGGCTAATAAATATGGAGGCTTGTAAGGAGCTGTTTGAAAGTAATAGTCTTGGGCGCCTGGGTGGCTCAGTGGGTTAAGCCGCTGCCTTCGGCTCAGGTCATGATCTCGGGGTCCTGGGATCGAGTCCCACATCGGGCTCTCTGCTCAGCAAGAAGCCTGCTTCCCTCTCTCTCTGCCTGCCTCTCCGTCTGCTTGTGATCTCTCTCTGTCAAATAAATTAAAAAAAAAAAAAGAGGCCAGAGGGTCTTTAAAAAAAAAAAAAAAAAAAAAAAAAGAAAGTAATAGTCTTTTGAGCTATTCGTTAAAATGTCGGAAACTTTATATAACTTTTTTGAACAATATTACCTTTTGATACAAGAAAAAAAAGAAATAATTTATAACCAGACTTCTAATGTATGTAGATTTATGATCTATCCTACAATGCCTTTATAGTTCATTTTCAAGAAGTAATAAGCAAATAAAAATTAAACAAATGGGAAAATGTGTAGACACTACAGGATCTTTTATTTTCCAGAATTTAAATTAGATGGTCATTAATTCAATGGTAAGCTTCCAAAGTGTTTGCCACTATCTATAACGTTGTTAAGGGTTCCAGATTTATGAGATTACGAACAAAATAATAGTTTTATACATTAGTTATGCATACATATTAAATTTATTCTATATAGAAGTATTGTGTGATGACAATAGAGAAAAATAACTAAAATGGCTATTTAGATCACGTTAATAAATTCTTTAGTATTTACAATTAGACCCTAGGAGATTTTATTTATCTTGTTTGTCTTTTAGTTTTTAATAGAGGCATGGTTTCCATGCTGTACAGATCTTAAGTGTTCCAGTAGATCCATTTTGGCAAGTATCCAATGGATACTTGGCTTCCAGTGTTTGGCTATTATGAAGAAAAGCCACTAAAAACATGTACAAGTGATTGCATGGACATATATTTTCATCACTCCTATGTAAATACCTCAGAATTGAATTGTTAGATAATATAGTAAATGTATATATACTTTTACACAAAATTGTCAAACAGTTTTACAAAGTGGTTTAGTCACATGCTCTGAATATTTACCAACATTTAGTGTTTCAATATTTTCAATTTTAGAATTTCTAGTGTGTTTGTGTAGTAATAACTCACTGTAATTCAAGTTCCATGTCTACAATGGTTAATTTGTTGAGTACGTTTCCATGTACCTAAAGGCCATTTCTATATCTCCTTCATGAAATATCTGTCTTTTCTCCATATTTTATTGTGTTTTTTATAATTTTGTTATTGATTTTAGGAATTCTTTGTATACTCTGAATATATATGTATGATGGAGTCTAAAGGTTTACTATGAATTTAGAAGTCAAAGTACAAATTAATAACTGTACTACAAATGCAATACTCAAAATATTTGCCAACTGATAATGGAAACCCTTATAAATCTGACTTAATGCCTACCATAACATGGGAGCAATATTTGTGGAGAGTTTGGCTGAGTCATATTTTACCCTTAAAACCAGGATTTCAGGTCCTAGGAAACCAGCCAGGTGGACATATGGTGGGATCACATAAGAAACTTAGGAGAAGGGGATAAATAACTATTGGAGTAGGATTATTGGAATATTTTAACAACCAGTATTATTGTACTAACATATACTTACCCCTAAAATCTACAAGCATACTATCCCATTTTATCAGTTCTACAACATACGATTTCATATTTTAACATAGCATTTAACAATAACATGTGTCTGACCCCAATATTTCTTAAAATTATAGTTATACAACAATCTTCATGATTTAGTTATCATTGTGCATGTGCAAGGTGGGCCGGACTTAGTGACATATTCATTACTACAAGTGAGTTATGTTTACTTATGTTTGGGTTAAATTACTAATTATAATGTCTTAAAAAACATGACAAGACTATTCATCAATATAACTATATATGATGCTTGTAGAATTCAGGAAGGAGAGAAAAAAGTAAACTTTCATCATTAAAGGAATTTGCAATTTCATATTTTTTGTAAATCAATAATCAAGTGCTTTATAGAAACTACAAAGGGAAAATTGTATCGTAGATAAAGGTGACAATGTTTTATTCTAAAAATGGTTAAAAAAGAAGCCTATCACCCACCAAGTAATACAGCTAAAGGCATGAGAAAAGCCAAATACCTCGGAATAGGAGAAAGAAATTTGAAAGCAACTGAAAAGTGATGTTACCATCTTTTTTAAATTTTTTTTCAGCGTTAACAGTATTCATTATTTTTGTACCACACCCAGTGCTCCATGCAATCCATGCCCTCTCTAATACCCACTACCTGGTTCCCCTAACCTCCCACCCCCCGCCCCTTCAAAACCCTCAGATTGTTTTTCAGAGTCCATAGTCTCTCATGGTTCAACTCCCTTCTCCTCTCCATCTCCCCTTGTCCTCCATGCTATTTGTTATGCTCCACAAATAAGTGAAACCATATGATAATTGACTCTCTCTGCTTGACTTATTTCACTCAGCATAATCTCTTCCAGTCCTGTCCATGTTGATACAAAAGTTGGGTATTCATCCTTTCTGATGGAGGCATAATACTCCATAGTGTATATGGACCACATCTTCCTTATCCATTCATCCGTTGAAGGGCATCTTGGTTCTTTCCACAGTTTGGTGACCGTGGCCATTGCTGCTATAAACATTGGGGTACAGATGGCCCTTCTTTTCACTACATCTGTATCTTTGGGGTAAATACCCAGTAGTGCAATTGCAGGTTCTATTTTTAATTTCTTGAGGAATCTCCACACTGTTTTCCAAAGTGGCTGCACCAACTTGCATTCCCACCAACAGTGTAAGAGGGTTCCCCTTTCTCCACATCCTCTCCAACACATGTTGTTTCCTGTCTTGCTAATTTTGGCCATTCTAACTGGTGTAAGGTGGTTTACCATTTTGACGATTGTGCCTAAGACTGAAGCTAGTGCCATAATTTAGTTGGAAGCATTTCTTTTTCTTATATATTAATACACAGCTTAACAGTGCATCCTATAATTACTGAGGTCTAAGAGTCAATAAATTATGGAATGTACATCAAATAAACAAAGAAAGAATAAAAGATTGATCAGTAGAATGACTTCAACTAGTAATTCTAGAGGTATGACAGTATGTATCGTATTGGTTATTTCTTTTTAAAGATTTTATTATCCACACTGAGTGCAGAGCCCGAGATGGGGCTCAATGTGGAGCTTGATCCTACCACCCAGAGTTCATGACCTGGGCCAAGAATTGGAGGCCCAACCAACTGAGCCATCCAGGCACCCCAACATATTTCATATAATATATTAAGTTGTCAGCAAAATTTAGGTCCTAAAATTCAAAATGAACAAATCATAAAACATTATTTGCTGTGTGATTCAGCCTCCTGGATGTAATGAGGGGGGAAAAAAAGTATGGTTGTAAGCTTGTTGGGGCAAAGAAATAAAGAAAAGGTAAGAAATGATGCTGAATCATATCTTCAAAAAATTTCACATGACAATTGGAAAAGAACTTCAGATAACTAAAACAAAGAGAAATAGACATTATTTTAATAAAAGAAACAACAAATTCAGAGTTTTCTTATATTTATTTGCTCTGTCTTTTTTTCTTACTAAAAGGTACACTTGAGGAAAGCAGGGGTTTGACTTGTCTTTTTCTCTTTTATTGGGCCTAGGAAAGTCCATAGCTTAAAATAGACATTAAATGTAAAGAATAAACAAAGACAGACTCTTGCTTTTGTTTTTATGGCAATTACATTTGAAAAGAAACATTACATGTTGTGATGAACACTAGGTGTTATACACAGCAAATGAGTCATTGAACACTATCAAAAACTAATAATGTACTATATGCTAGCTAACTGAACATAATAAAAATGGAGGAAAGAAACATTACACACACACATGCACACACTTACTAAGTGGATATTACAATACAGCATTACAAATTTTTCACAAGAATATCATATAGAAGAAGGAAAATTATTTTAAGCAATTTCCTCTAAATAATGATGTAGTTTTAGGAATAAACTAGTAACAACAACAGCAATAATAACAGCAACAACAACTTTTATTCACAGATTTTACTCCTGCTAAATTTCTTCACATGCCCCAGAAAACCCAGTTGGCTCTTGAACGTGGTAGCAGCTCAGAAAACAAGTTACCCTCAAGATTTCATTCATGAATTTGAAAAAATGTTTCTGGATGCTTGCTATCAGCCTTTAGCCAGTGATGGTAAGCTGTTTAAATTGTAGGGTGCTGACCAAAGCTGGCAGGGTAATGATAAAGATCATATTTGAATGGATATCACTTTTAGGAAAAAAATGCAGAAAATGAAAGAAACAATGAAATATATACTTCTGCAGTTGTATTAGAAAAATAAACATTAATAGATTCAAAATTAATAGATTCAAAGTCAGATGAATTGGTTTAACTCATAGCTTTAAAATTTTTTAACTTATGAGGAATATGACATTAACTAACACTTTAATTTCCATTTCTTTATCTGTAATGAGGATTTAGCAATAAGGATTTCCAGAGCATTTGTGACAATAAAAAGATAATGTATGTGAAATCATCTTGTGATCTTTCAGGCACTATAAAAATGAAAGTTATTGTTTCAATTATTCAAAATAGGAACCAGAAAGGTTATTCTTGCATGGTATTCTAGTGTGATAGTAAAAGAGTAAATTCATGCAGGCATAAGTGGGACACAAAGCCACTAATAGATTCTGCAAAAGTATAAGTTTTCATAAATAGTTGGGGCTCAAATCCAGGTTTATGACATATAACGTTTAATGAACAAACAAGATAAAATAATTCCTTTGTCATACATTTTAAGTAATTATAACCATTGACATTAACAGCCATAAATTTAGGAAGAATTTAACTTTATTACAATAGATAAGGAAAAATATTATCCGAGTTTTAATTGAATTACTGAATTAAGAGAAATTAATGATAATTCTTCCTCTACTTTCTGATTTTTGAAACTTATTAAAGTGAGAAAACTAATATCTTAATGATATCTCTAATTGCAGATATGTTCTTTATGTCTCATATCAAATTATTTGGAAAGACTGTTAATAGGAATACTTCTATGTAATATTGAAATTAACTGGCTATCTACATGATGAGTTTAATTAGAGAATTTATTAGAAATAAACTGTATGTTTCATAGTTAATTGATAATATTTTATAAAACCATAGAAGTAAACTATTTTCTGTAACTGAGTATCAAAAAATTGCAAAGGCATTACTAGTGGGGGTTTGAAGGGAAGGTCAATTATTTGATAAGGATATGTTTTACATTCAATTTTATTTTTCATAGAATGTAAATTGTAATATAATTACCACTATGTTTTTATATATATTTTTTCTAAGTGATATGGAGAGTTAATCTTTCATGACTTAGTGTCTTAGGAGCAAATATAAAATATTCTGGCTAAATTTCAATTGCTATATTACTTTCTCTCAATTTCTATCCTGTATCCAATTTCAATACAACTGTTATTTTCTTTATAAAAGATGTCTTTATAAAAGATGTCACAAAAGAAATATAAAGTAATATAAAAGACATCTTTTATAAAGAAAATAATCTTCTGAAATACAATAATCTTCTGAATAATCTTCTGAAAGACAAATTATGGTAACAATAGCTCTTCAGTCCCTAGGACATCACTTACTCCAGCAACTGGGCATCAAGAAAACAAATGTACATTTGCATACGTTCTTGAAGTTAAATTTATTATATATATTATGCATATTATATATGATCGAATAAAGATGATAAATATTATATAAATATCATATGTAATATACATGATAGAGTACATATGTGATATACATATAATATATTATATGTATATATATATATACCCACACATGCATATATGATAGAACATTTTTTTAAATTTTTAAAATTTATTTTCAGCATAACAGTATTCATTGTTTTTGCACCACACCCACTGCTCCATGCAATTCGTGCCCTCTCCGATGCCCACCACCTGGTTCCCCCAACCTCCCACCCCCCACCCCTTCAAAACCCTCAGATTGTTTTTCAGAGTCCATAGTCTCTCATAGTTCACCTCCCCTTCCAATTTCCCTCAACTCCCTTCTCCTAACTCCCCGTGTCCTCCATGCTATTTGCATAACAAATAGTATGATAGAACTTTGTAATGTAAAACTATCTAAATAGGTGTTGGGGATTTAAGGATGCACTTGTGATGAGCACTAGGGTATTGTGGAAGTGTTGAGCACTGGAGTGTTGTATGGAAGTATTGAATCACTATATTGTACACCTGAAACTAATATTACACCGTATATTAACTAACTGGAATTTAAATCACAAAAAAGAAAAAAATAGGCTGCTAAGTCTTCACCCAAAGTAACAGTGAGAAAAAGGGTATCATGACCTTGGAGTAGGGTTTGGATATAAGGCAGGTAGAAAGATTCATTACTAATATGCTATCAGGCAAATAGGCCTAGATAGTTGGGAACAAAAATGCACTTTGAGAGGTTAAAATTGGAGAAAGATGTTGATTTCCATAATAAACACAGATCATAGTAAAAGACCAAGAGATAACATTTTCATGGAAAGAAAGATGAAGTGTTAGAATTAAAAAGCATTGGGATGCCGCAAATTTAACTTAATGAACTGAATTACTGAGGACCAATTTTGCAGTTCTATCAAGGGTTCTATCAGTGTAGTTCCCCTGGGCTTGATTGTTGTACATACAGTTAGAGTTTACAGAGCGGACTTAAATAAATGTATTTTGCCCTATCTCATACTGTCTTGATGAGCTCTACATTCAAACTGAAGGCAGCAAAGAACATACTTTTGAAACAATAATAAGATTTTTTAGTCTCTAATGTAGCTCTTCAACATGAGTATGTTCTTTTCAAGAGCTACACAGAAAGATAAGCTAACTTCTCAAGGGGTTCTCCTGTGGATGGTTTTAAATTTGTACTAAGAACTAAGCTCTCTAATCATTGGGAAATATAAGAACTTCTCCACATAGTGAGTCATCAATTCACCAAAATAGAGAAATCTCACCCAAATATTGTCAAGAAAATGTCATTAAAAGAGGCAACTGTCTTTTCTACAGAATGGATCTCTAGATCCATAGACATCTCTCTGATGTCTATTTCTAGACTTTTTAAAAATTTTCTAAGTAAAATGTTATAGATATCTATATATAGTTAATGCCATTGTATTTATTTATTTATTTATTTATTTTGAGATTTTATTTATTTATTTGATAGACAGAGATCACAAGTAGGCAGAGAGGCAGGCAGAGAGAGAGGAAGGGAAGCAAGCTCCCCACTGAGCAGAGAGCCTGATGCGGGGCTCGATCCCAGGACCCTGGGATCATGACCTGAGCCGAAGGCAGAGGTTTTAACACACTGAGCCACCCAGGCACCCCAGTGCCATTGTATTTAGATTCCTCTGGAAATACTGAGCATGATCTATTATATTAAGATCTTATGTATAATACAACTTGGTCAGGGAGGTGCATCTGGTATTCTCTTCTAAAAATATAATAGATTAAAAAGTGTTTTTTAAAAAGTAAGAAGTTATTAAGCTATCTCTGTCTCCATTTATCATTAGAAAATGCATAAATGGATAAAAAAAGAGATCAATAAACAAAGATATTTTTAAATTTTTCGGAAGTGCTATTAATTTGTCATGATGTTGAAACAGATCACCAGATGATAGCATTTTGTTTTTTTTCATTTGTTTTTTATTTTTTTAATTTTTTTTAAAAGATTTTATTTATTTATTTGACAGACAGAGATCACAAGTAGGCAGAGAAGCAGGCAGAGAGAGAGGAGGAAGCAGGCTCCCCGCTGAGCAGAGAGCCTGATGCGGGGCTCGATTCCAGGACCCTAGGATCATGACCTGAGCCGAAAGCAGAGGCTTTAACCCACTGAGCCACCCAGGCGCCCCTTTCATTTGTTTTTTAAAGATTTTATTTATTTATTTGACAGAAAGAGACAGCGAGAGAGGGAACTCAAGCAGGGGGAGTAGGAGATGGAGAAGCTGGCTTCCAGCTGAGCAGGGAGCCCTGATGTAGGGCTCCATCCCAGGACCCTGGGATCATGATCTGAGCCAAAGGCAGATGCTTAATGACTGAGCCACCCAGGCACCCAATGATAGCATTTTGAACTAAATAAAACAGGTTAGAGATGATTTTTAGAGAAGTGATTTGGTGACTGACAAACCCTGCATCATGCATGCAGGATATGGTCTCCAAGTTTGTAGGGTTTTTTCATTTATTGATTTTATTGGATCACTTAGCAAATATTTATTAAATGTCTATAATGACACCCTAAATGTGCTAGGATGGCCAGAGAAGGGTTAAAATAAGTTTTGCCCTAGCCCCATGTATCTAAACATATTGGAGAATACAGACAAGTAATGAGGAATTATCAGTCTCTAAGTAAGAAATTCTGTTCTCATGATAGTGCTTTATAAAGCATAATGCTATTTTATGTATTTATAATTTACTGGTTGCCTGCACAAGTCACTTCCTCACAGTGGTTAGCTCTGGTGTAGAAACCAAATTAGATGAGAAATTGGTAATCATCTAATTCAAGCAAATGGAACTCGATGTTCTTAAGAGATACTTTCATCAAGCTATGAGTTAGGGAAACATTTATCTTCATACATGAAGAATGACTTTAATTAAAGAATTCTGTACATTGGTATTTTTTAAATATTTATGAAGTATAAATAAGTAACATAAATACAAATAATTATTAAATACCTACTATTCTTATAAAAACATTTTTTAGATCACCAATGTCAAAATAGTGCTCTTTCTCCTCTAAACCATGCATAACAATAACATATATTCGTCACTCATTTATTAATATATGTATCACCTGTTATGATCCACTCCAGTGGGTGAGGAGGAACATAATGATAGAAAAGATAGTTGTTGCTGGGACTTCAATATTATCACCCAACTATTTAATGATAATATACTTTTCTTCCATTATAGTGTCTGACTTTGAAAAAAGCTGGTTAAAATATTAAGCTATATATTTTATCTTAACACTATTTAGTTTTTTATAGGAAGCATTAGAAGAGATTCCCTCCCCCTCAAATCTTCATGTTGTATTTTAATTTCAAAGTAACAAGTTGAAGAATGCATATCTTATCAGAAATATGCACAAGTATTTATTGGGTATTTTTATTCTAAAAAAGCTCTTGTCCGATCTTATATTTTTTCTTAGATTTCATTACAGTAAATGACATTTTTCTGTTATTTACTTATATAATTTGAGGACACCATATTTAAAATCAATGTGTATTAGATGCAAAAATTTTATTCCTAGTTAAAAGGCAGAGACTTTGCTACATATACAAATATTTTCTCAGATAAAATAAATATTGAAATTACTGATATAGCAAAAGAATAACTTTGTTTCCTATACTCAAAGAATAAAGGACTTTTACTTGGAAATTTGTATAATTTTGTCTAAATATTCTTATAGGTTATTTCATTTCAGTTCTAAAAAATTGTAAAACACAATCAACTAATTACTCGAGACTTCAAGTTCTATTATTTGTTTCATTTTTTCATGTTTGGACACTGAAAATAATATTAGATAATTTTGTTTGTTCAGTTTCTTTTTTTTTTTAAGATTTATTTATTTATTTATTTGACAGATAGAGATCACAAGTAGGCAGAGAGGCAGGCAGAGAGAGAAGAAGGGAAGTAGGCTCCCCGCTGAGCAGAGAGCCAGATGCAGGCCTCAATCCCAGGACCCTGGGATCATGACCGGAGCCGAAGGCAGAGGCTTAACCCACTGAGCCACCCAGGTGCCTTGTTTGTTCAGTTTCTTGATCAGGATTCTTATATAATAGATGTTTGGGTAAGTCTTAGATAGCTGATTACATCCACCATGATGAAGAAAAATGTCTATGAAGTTTACACAAAATTGGACTTCCGAAATCTGTAGATATGAATTCAATTATATTTTACCAATTCACTCATTATAAATCTTAGTCTATTATTTGAATTGGAGAATATTCAAAGAATTCGGGATTATCTAATTTAACCACAGCTACCTCTAACTACATACTTATACATATGTAACATTATTAAAACTAGTCATAAATAATTTATAGATGAAGTGACATATTAATTTGGAAGGCTGTTCCTTTATTCCCTCTCCAGTTACCAGTTAAACTCAGCATTAGAAAATACCATAAAGATTCTACCAAACATTTAAAAGAAAAGTTATTACGTATTTTCAAAGTATTCCAAAGAGTAGAAGAGGAAGGAAAGCTTCCAAATTCATTTAAAAGACCAGGATTGCCCTGATACCAAACCCAGACAGAAATACTTAAAAAAGAGCACTGGAAGCCAATAGCTCTCATGAGCATAGATGCAAAAACCTTCAACAAAATATTAACAAGCTGAATCCAACAATAGGTTACAAATATTACTCACCACAATCAAATGTGATTTTATTGGGATGCATGGATGGTTCACTACTCACAAATCAATCAATGTGATAAATTACATCAACAAGAGAAAGGATAAAAGCCATATGATCATTTCAATCGATGCAGAAAAAAACATTTGACCAATGCTTTATGATCAAGTACATCTATCCATGATAAAAACCCTCAACAGGGGCACCTGGGTGGCTCAGTGGGTTAAAGCCTCTGCCTTCGGCTCAGGTCATGGTCTCAGGGTCCTGGGATCGAGCCCCACATCGGGCTCTCTGCTCACAGGGAGCCTGCTTCCTCCTCTCTCTCTGCCTGCCTCTCTGACTACTTATAATCTCTATCAAATAAATAAATAAAATCTTTAAAAAAAAAACAACCCTCAACAAAGTAGGTTTAGAACATACCTCCATATAATAAAGGTGATATATATAAAAAAAACCCCTATACCTAACAACATATTCGATGGTGAAAAACAGAGCTTTTCTCCTAAGATCAGGAACAAGACAAGGATGCCCCCTCTTACCATTTTTATTCAACATAGTACTAGAAGACCTAGCCACCACAGTCAGACAAGAAAAAGTAATAAAAGACATTCAAATTCTTAAGGGAAATGGAAAACTCATTTTTTACAGTTGACATAATACTATATAGAGAAAACCTAAAAAATTCCACCAAGAAAGTACTAAAACTAATAAATGAATTCAGTAAGGTAGCAGCATACAAAAGCAAAGTACAGAAATCCATTGCATTTCTACACACTAATAATGTAGTAGCAGAAAGAGAAAATAAGTAAACAATCCCATTTTACAATTGCACCAAAAATAATAATGCTACTAAGAATAAATTTAACAAAGGAGGTGAAAAATTTGTATTTCAAAAGCTATAAAGCAGTGATGAAAGATACTGAAGATGACACAAATAAATGAAAAGATATTCCAGGTTCATGGATTGGAAGAACAAATATTGTTGAAATGTCCATATTATCTGAAACAATCTACAGAATTAATATAATCTCTATCAAAATATAAACAGCAGTTTTCACAGAACTAGAACTAATAATCCTAACATTTGTATGGAGCCGAAAGACCTAGGAATAGCCAAAGCAACCTTGAAAAAAAGTAAAACTGGAGGTATCACAATCCTAGATTTCAAGATATACTACAAAGCTATAGTAATCAAAACAATATGGTAGTGGCACAGAAACAGACATCTAAATAGAACAGAATAGAGATCCCAGAAATAAGCACATGATTACATGGTCAATTACTCTTCAGCAAAGGAGGAAAGAATATGCAATAGGAAAAAGTCAGTCCCCTCAACAAGTGGTGTTGAGAAAGCTGGACAGTTATATGCAAAAGAATGAAACTGGATCACTTTCTTGAACCATATATGTAAAAATTAACTCCAAACAGATTAGGGACCCAAAGATGATACTGGAAAGCATAGAAAATGTTAGAAGAAAGCACAGGCAGTAATTTCTCTGACATCAGCTGTAGCAACATTGTTCTAGATATGTCTTCTGAGGCAAGGTAAATAAAAGCAAAAATAAACTATTGGACTATATAAAAATAAAAAGCTTCTGCACAGGAAACAAAACAATCAACAGAAGTAAAATATAATCTACTGAACAAGAGAGGATATATTCAAATGACATATTCACTGAAGGGTTAGTACCCAAAATATATAAAGATCTTATGGAACTCAACACCAAAACAAACAAACAAACAAACAAAAAGAAAACAACAACCCCACAAATAATCCAATTAAAAAATGAGCAGAAGGCATGAAAAGACATTTCTCCAAAAAAATACATACAGATGGCCAACAGACACATGAAAAGAAGCTCAACATCACTCATCAGAAGAAAAAAAAAATCAAAACTACAATGAGACATCACCTCAAACCTGTCAGAATGGCTATAATAAAAAACACAAGAAACAAGTGTTGGAGAGGATGTGGAGAAAAAGGAACACTTGTGCACTGTTTGTGAGAATGCAATCTGGTTCAGCCACTGTAGAAAACAGTATGGAGGTTCCTCAAAAAATTAAAAATAAAATTATCACATGATCCAGTATTCGACCACTGAGTTTTTGCCCCAAGAATAAGTAAACACTAATTCGTAAAGATATATGCACCCCCTGTTTACTGCAGCATTATTTACAAAAGCCAAAATATGAAAGTAGCCTAAGTGTCCATCAATAGATGAATGGATAAAGAAGAGGTGGATATATATATATATACACACTCACATATATCACAATGGAATATTATTCAGCCATAAAAAAGAATAAAATTTTGGGCACCTGGGTGGCTCAGTTGGTTAAGCGACTGCCTTTGGCTGAGGTTATGATCCTGGAGTCCCAGAATCGAGTCCTGCATCAGGCTCTGTGCTCAGCAGGGAGTCTGCTTCTCCCTCTGACCCTACCCTTTCTCATGCTCTCTCTCTCATTCTCTCTTCCTCAAATAAATAAATAAAATATTAAGAAAAAAAAGAATGAAATTTTACCATTTGCAATAACATGGGTGGATCTAGAGGATATAATGCCAAGTGAAATAAACCAGTCAGAGAAAGACAAATATCATATGATGTCCCTCATAAGTGGAATTTTTTTAAAGATTTTATTTATTTATTTGACAGAGATCACAAGTAGGAAGAGAGTGAGAGGGAGAGAAGCAGGCTCCCTGCTGAGCAGAGATCCTGATGCGGGGCTCGATCCCAGGACCCTAGGATCATGACCTGAGCCGAAGGCAGAGGCTTTAACCCACTGATCCACCCAGGCGCCCCCATAAGTGGAATTTAAGGAACAAAAGAAACAAGGAAAGAGACAAAACAAAATGCAGACTCCTAACTACAGAGAACAATTTGATGTTTAGTGGAGGGTAGAAGGGAGGGATGGATGAAAAGGTGAAGGGGATTTAGAGTACATTTATTATGATGAGCATTGAGTAATATATAGAACTGTTGAATCATTATATTGTACACATGAGACTTATATAACATTTTATGTTAACTATACTGGGATTAAGATAAATAAAGAAAATACAAGAAAGAAAGTACAAATCAGCTACCATGTAACTGAAGCTTTGGCTTTTCATGCGTTAAATAAGAAAAAAAATTTATAGTGTCTTTCAGTACAGGGGCTGAAGATCACAGGGTAAAATCTTTTAGAGACTGACATGTACAAACAGTGGAAAAGCCCCTTAATTACCTTAGCTGTTACAGGATCCCCTTAATTTGCAATTATATTTCTTGCATTATCTTTTGATTTTGACCCTCTTTCTTTTTTCATCACTGAGAAAAATATGGTAATAAACTGGCCAGAAAAAAGTAAAATATTAATAATAATGTCAGAGATTTCCTAATTCCCAGTAAACTGAATTTTACTCAATTGTGTACTTACAAAACCAAAATATACACAGTCATAAATCTTGACAATATGTAATCATTATGTTAGAGATGGTTAGTCAGTGGAAGTTACTTTATTTTTCATAAGAAGTATCTGGAGAAAATTGTTTAAGCCCTCTGTATTACTTTATACTCTGATCATTTGTGAATTTATATATATATATAGCTTAACTATTTATAAATATGTATATATGCACTATGGCCCAATGTATGTGTGTAATTTAGTTATATATATATATATATATAGTTATTTAATACATAAACTATATTTACAGTTTATGTATATACATACAAATGTGTATCCAGATGTATATAAATATATATATCCGTATATAAATATGTGTATTTGTTTATAGATACAAATGTACCATGTATGGATATATTATATAATATTCATGTAGTGTATTTTATATGCACATCTTTTTTAAAATAAAATAATAGATATAATTTAAAAGAATCATCTATCATGTTACAAGTGACAGCATTGGCTTTAAAGACCAGAGTCTTGCCATTGACTAGCTCTGTGCCTTTAAGCTAGTTTCCTAAAATTTCTGAAACTTCATAAAAATTGCATACGATAAAATCCCTTTTTTTTCAGAGCTACAGTAAGGATTAAATAAGCTTATAAATGAGAGAAGAAAATAGCACAATCTCTTCTCAACGTAGACACTCAATTAACATTGAACACTATTCCTCTTGGTCCAATCCCTGATTAATAATATCATTTTTATTGTAAGAAATTATTGTGTTATTGTGCATTTAAAAGAGATTATGAAAACATGTGGCAACTTATACAACAAAAATATAACAAAATAATTGTGAACTAAATTCTTGCTTTATTTTTCACCTGAGTTTGATGAAGGGATATTATGTCTGAGCACAAGCCATTATTAATCAACTATTGTTTTTAAATTGAAAATAAAAATATCATATGATTCAATAATTCCACTACTAAGCATTTACACAAAGTAAACACAAGCACTAACTGGAAAAGATATATGTACCCCTATGGTTATCAAAGCATTACATATATATATATATATATATACACATATACATATATATATACACACACACACACACACACACAAACGATTAGTATACAACCATAAAAAGGATGAGATCTTGTCATTTACAACAACATGGATGAACCCAGCAGGTATTATACTAAATGAAATAAATCACACTAAGAAAGACAAATACCATATAATTCTACTCATATGCAGAATCTGAAAAATGAAACTAATGTACAAATAAACAAAAAACAGAATGAGATATATAAATATATAAAACAAATTGATGGTTGACAGAGGGAAGGAAGTTGGAGAATGGGCAAAATGAGTGAAGTGGAATGAGGAATACAGGCTTCCATTTATGGCATAAATAAGTCATCAAGGTATGAAAGGTACAGCATGGGGAATCTAGTCAATGGTATTGTTAAGAGCGTTGTATAATGACAGAGGGTAGATAGACTTAGGGTGAGCATAGGATAATGTACAGAGATATTGAGTCACTGTGTCATATACCTGAAACTAGTGTAACATTGTGCATCAACTATTCTAAAGTTAAAAAAAAAATTAAACCAAGTTTTTTTTCCTACATCTCTGTTTCAAATTATCTTACAATATGCTTCAAATTAACTAAAATAATTTAATCCGTCCCCTATGTTCGATATCCTTTCAATTTACCTTTCAACAATCACTTGGATTCTTAGGTATCTAAATATGCTGATCTTGAATAGTTACGTCATAATAACTATTCCTTCAATGCTGGAGATCTAATCAGACTCCAGATCCTCAGTGTTCGGTAGGGACACTCCTGCTCCTGACTTTGAGGAAAAGTACTCAGAAGTCCATGTAGGATACAGGAATTTGCTTAGCCACTAGTTTGTGTATGTTAAATTCTATATTAAGTTGAATGCTAATTGAAAATTGCACACAGCTCCTGGCCTTTCCTGTTAGGCATTCTAGTATTTGCAAACACCACATTGAGCAGTGTGGACACTACAAATCTCAGTCATCATATACCCTTTTTCACTAGGTTACAAATACAAAGTAAGTTAATGTTTCCAAATCCTAAGGTAATGTGTAATTTTCTCTTAAGCATCTTTAGCTTATTTCTTTTCTTTTCTTTTCTTTCTTTTTTTTTTTTTAAGATTTTGTTTATTTATTTGACAGAGATCACAAGTAGGCAGAGGCAGGCAGAGAGAGAGGAAGAAGCAGACTCCCTGCTGAGTAGAGAGTCCAATTCGGGGCTCCATTCCAGGACCTCGGCATCATGACCTGAGCCAAAGGCAGAGGCTTTAACCCACAGAGCCACCCAGGTGCCCCTTATTTCTTAATTATCATTAATACTTATTATTCATTTATCATGTATTAAACAAACATTTGATATGGACCTGTTATACTGGTATGTCCCAGTCACTGTTTTATGTGTTATTAACACAACTGTTCATATTTTCTTTTATTTTTAAGATTTTATTTATTTATTTGACAGAGAGAGACACAGCGAGCACAGCGAGAGAGGGAACACAAGCAGAGGGAGTGGGAGAGGGAGAAGCAGGCTTCAGGCCAAGCAGGGATCCAAGCAGGATCCTGGGATCATGACCTGAGTCAAAGGCAGAAACTTAATGACTGAGCCACCCAGGCACCACAACTGTTCACATTTTTAACAGAGAAATAATGTAATAATGCTCAGGAACTTATTTTTAAATATTATGGACTATTTATTTATTTATTTTTAAAGATTTTTATTTATCTGTTTGTCAGAGAGAGAGTGAGCACAAGCAGGAGGAATAACAGGCAGAGGGAGAAGTAGTCTCACTGTTGAGAAAGGAGTCCAAAGTTGGATTAGATCCCAGAACCCCAGGATCATGACCAAAGGCAGATGCTTAACTGACTGAGCCACCCAGATGTCCCTACTTTGGACTATTTAATGCAACCAGCAAATACCATAAAAACTTTAATGACGTAAAATGTCCAGCTTTTCAACAGTTTTGTTTTTCTACTGAATTATCATCTTAAATATCATCAAGTATGGAATAAAAGCTGTATGACTTTGGGACACCTGCCTGGCTCAGTCAGTTAAGTGACTGACTCTTGATGTCAGCTCAGGTCATGATCTCAGGGTCCTGTGATTAAGCCCCCTGACAGGCTCTGTGCTGAGCAATTCTTTCTTTCGCTCTGCCTCTGCCCCTCCACCTGTTCACGCTTGCTCTCCCTCTCAAAATAAATAAATATATAAAATCTTTTTTAAAAACCCTGCATGTTGGGGCGCCTGGGTGGCTCAGTGGGTTAAGCCGCTGCCTTCGGCTCAGGTCATGATCCCAGGTCCTGGGTTCGAGCCCCGCATCGGGCTTTCTGCTCAGCAGGGAGCCTGCTTCCTCCTCTCTCTCTGCCTGCCTCTCTGCTTACTTGTGATTTCTCTCTGTCAAATAAATAAATAAAATCTTTAAAAAAAAAAAAAACCCTGCATGACTCCAGGAAATTCATTTTCATATATACTATATTTTGATATCACTTCCTTGGCCCACCTAAAATTACTGTAAAAAAATTAAATTTTAAAAATGTATAATAAACCTATGGAGCACCTGTGTGGCTCAGGTGGTTAAGTGTCTGACTCTTGATTTCAGCTCAAATCATGATCTCAGGGTTGAGACCTTCCACGTGGGGTTCCACGCTCAGTCTCTCTCTCTCTCCCTCTCCCCCTTTCCTCCCTGCTCTTCCCCAGCTCTCACTCTCTTTCTCTCTCAAATAAATAATCTTTAAAATATATATTAATTAATACATATATGATATAATATATATGTATTTGTGTAAATTCATATATGATAAATCCTAGAATATATATTGTAACACAGAATAGCATAGATTCTGTAACTTCATTAGTAACTCAAGTCCCAGTCTTTGAGCTCATACTTGAAGGATTATTTCTGGGACAAACAAAACTGGGAAAGTGGTGGGTATATCTCTTAGTGGGACAGCATTCCACACTTGTGTTCTTAATATGAACCATCACATATCTCAGTTTCATGTTTTAATACTCTTCATAGTAGCTCCTCATAGTATTCTTCATAGGAAAAATAGACGTGTTTTACTAAAAAAATAACTAAAAACCACTGATCTGGTATTATTATAAAGGGTTAATATTAATATCAGTTTTCTACTGTTATGGAATAGTTCTAGATTATAGACTAAAATAATGTTGGGTTTGATTTAACAGTAATATTGAAGATTATTTGGAAATCAGTCAGTGATTGTATAACAAAGTAAGACATAGTATGGCTCTAAAACATTGTCATAATATGTTGGTATGCACTATATGTACAATTAGTCAACAATTTGAATTACATCACATTTTCACATCTCCTAAACCACTGCTAACTAAAAACATTTACATATCATGTATCTCTTTTATCTGTTAGTTTATTACACATAAATTGAGAAAATGCTCTATATCTTTCATACAGCAATGTCAGCATTTTGGGATTTTTTGCCTTATTACATCATAAGCACTTCAACAGCAGCCTACTACAAATGATTATCTTTTTATTACAAATGAAGAAGTTGTCTTTAAGAGGTCAATTAACTTTCCCAGGGTCATACAGCAAGAAAAAAAAAATGTTTCTTATTTCCTTCAGTAGATTTTAATATCCTCAGCAACACTTTCTGTACACTTAGCATGGTGCTTCAAAAAAACGTGGAGTCAATAAATCTTCTTGACTGACTAATCTCTAAGTGAAGCTGATTGTAGCAACTCTAACCTAGTAAGATTAGCATACCATTTCCCTAATTTTATTTTTCCAGTCATAATAAAATAGTGGAGGAAATACACTGATTAAGTCCTTCAGAATGTTCTTGAAACTAATAGCAAGGAGCATCAAAGAGGAAACTCCTTGCTCAGAGATAATAGAAAATACCTACTTCCCTGAATCTCATCTATAAAGAAACAGTGACACCTATGATATAAATTAGATCTTTCAGAGCTCACTCCTAGGTTCAGACCTTGAGGAACACTAAGTTGTACTTTCTGAAAGCTGAAACCAATACTACTTTTTTAGACCTTTTTTTTTTATAGCATTCTAAATGTAGTTTGACAAAAATTGTTCAGGAAGGTTGGGCAAAGAGTACTAATTGATGCACTGTGTTTTTGAAGAGACTGATGTGCAAAGATAGGAAAAGTTGAGTGTCGATCTGCTCCACTATTATTGACCTTGTCTTTGGAAGGGAAATAAATGCTCAGTCACCATGGCCTATAACATGTAGGCCTCTTGGGTCCAGGCCCTTCTTTCTGCTAGTCCAGAACTAAAATACACACAAATATATATGAGGCTAAATGATGGTAAGTATTTTCAAACAACATATCTAAATCTATAATTCTTAGTGTTGCAGGCACCAGGCTTTTTTCCTCATAATATAGCAAACAAACAAAACTTGCTGTCCTCAAATAAATTTGAATTGATCCCACTCAAATTAATGATAATCTGAAAGAAACCCTACATTGAAATGATGCTAAAATAGGTGAAAAATTATCAAAAAAATGACAAAAAAGTAAGACTATTGAAATTAACATGCATAGTGAAAAAAATGTTTTCCATGGACTCTGGGAAATAAACTAAACAGAATTCAAAGGAAATATAATAGGAAAACACCATTTCCTAAAAACTGAACTGGCACAGCTAGGAACAGACATGAAAAGTAAAAATAGTAGAAAATGGGCCATTTACAAAGTATTTAGAAAATAAGTTCTATGAAAAATAAAGTCAGGAAGCAGAAGAATAGACATGATATATGAAAGCAGAATATGACATAGAAAAATAAAACATTTAAAGTTGTTTAGGAAAAAATCGTAAACTGATGCATATTTTTTAAATCAAATCAAATCAATATTAGATGACTACTTAAAAGTCAAAGTACATTTTTCTAAAATAAAGTAATATCTATATTGATAGTTTGAATATTACACAGTGTTCCAAAGGGATAATAGTATTATATGATTGCAGAAAGATAGGTATGTTTTAACATACACACACACCCCTCTGAAACAAAACATTACCAAACAAAATCCAAAATTATAAAAAGAGAATGCTCTAAGACTACTTATTCCAAAAATGAAAGACTAAATTAATATTAGAAAGTCTGTAAGTGCATTTTACCACATTAATTGATAAAAGGAGCATCTAATCATTTTACTAGGTGTAGAAAAAGCATATATAAAATTTAATATATAGTCATTTTAAAATATCTTACTGTCTTAAGGGTACTTTCTTAACCTGATGAAGAGCATCATAAAAGCCTACAGAAAAACAACACAATAAATGTAGACTTGTTGGAAATATTTTTCTTTAAATCAAGGTTGTAAGTTTGCTCACTACCACCACTTCCAGTAAATATCACTTTGAAAAGCATGGCCTATACAGAAAAAAAAAATAAAATAAAATAAATTCATAAGGATTAAAATACAAAAAAAATGTTATTTATAGAAGTTACAAGGTCTTCAAGGAATGTATTGGTAATTTTATAGAACTAAGAGATGAACTTAGAAGGTAGGTGGAAAGTAGGTGGATATAAGTGAAATACAAAAGTCAACTGCATTTCTACACACCAGATCAAAACAATTAGAAAGAAAAAATGTAAAAAGAAGGTGATTTTGTACCTTTTGATTAACAAATTCCCATTTCTTTTACGTCTGTCCCTACAAAACACCATTTTTCCCTGCTTCTATGTATTTGACTTTTTTAGATTCCACAAATAGGTGAGATCCTGTAGTTTTTTTTCTTTGTGTGCCTGGTTTCTTTCACTTAGTATAATAGTACAAACTTGCAATTATGTAAAATGAACAAGTCTAGAGATCTAATGCAGAGTGTGGTAGCTATAGTCAATAGGAACATAGGAAGGATATTTCTTCATTGACTACTTTTTCAGAGTTTGAAGTTGAAGTTTTTATAATGCAATTACTATGCAAATTTGTAGGCAATGTTCTTTCAAATAAAATATGTCTAATAACAACTAAAGGAATAATAAGACAAAAAGAAAAAGATGGAGAAACAAAAGAAAATAAAACAATGATTTCCTTAAAATTTTCTGCATTATTTCCTGGGTCTTGTTCCTAAAAAAACAATTTTGTCTAAAACTGGTAATGCATGTCTTAACTAAATTCAATTTGTGGAACATATACTGTAATTGGTTATTTTAAAGAGTGTGTTTTTTTTTTTTCCTTACTTCAGTGGTCTTGAATATGTACCTGGGGTAAGGCGAGGAAAACTATTTAGCCTCAGAAGTCCACTTTTACGTATGCTTCAGTTTAAACCCAGTGGCATCCCATAAGCTAGCAACATAATTAGGCTGGGATTAGGCCAAACCCTCCAGATTTTCATAAACCTGATGTTCTCAAATTCCTAACAGAACAGTTGAAATCAAGTGACCTTAGGAAAGTCAAAAAAGAGAAAAGTTGAGTTTCCAAGCACCCTATGGCATCAGTAATAAAGTTAAAAGGGTTGTGCAATTGCATATGTAAAATTTCTTTTGCTTTGCTCATTATTAAAACAATTAAAAGGAAGGAAAACAGTGGAGACAATAATTTCTGGATTATGTTAGTATAGTATTAGCTCATCAATTCCTTCTGAGGAAGAACCAATAGTTGGTATAGAAACAATGATTAAAATAAAAGAAATAGGTATATCTAGTCTATAATAGAAAAAAAATGATAGCTTCTAATTTCAGCCATTTTCTGACACTAAATACATGAATAAAAACATGTGCCTTGGTTGGTACAGAAATCTGTTGCCAGATTCAGAGAAACAACTCATCCTATGCATTCAAATATACACTAGAATATGTCTATTTTGTATTCTGCTGTACTTTTTATTTTACTTTTAGGCATTATGCATAATTTAGGGAAAAGATAATATTAGGTACATAAAGTCTCTTGGGATGTGATGTCATGCCTTACTTCAGAGCTCTAGTTGGGAAAGTAGCAGGAGTTGGTGAGAAAACTAAAAGCATGTGAATAAGATAAAGACAGAAAACATAAATAACAATATTAGCTCCCAGGTCTCATGTATAGCGAAATATGAAATTAAAGCAATATTATAATTATTTTAGGCAAAACATGAATGCTTCAAACAACCTGAGTCTTCTCCCTTCATTCCAGCTTAACCCAAATTTCTTGTTTGGGTCCTGGTATCATTTGAGATTGGGACCTTTCAAAAAAAACAAACAAAACAACTTCTAAGTGGTACTTACATTACAACAGCAGGTATGATGACTTGATTATGGTAAATGTTCGATAGTAATTTATAAATATAAGTTAAATCTGTAATAGCTTGTCACTATGCCATCAATTAAGTATTTGAGCAAAAGTAATATAAGAACATAAATTAAGTATAAAACATACTACACAGCTTATCCTAAATCAATCAATAATCTTTAACACTCAGAAAATGTTTCTCTCATTTTTCTTCAGTAAAAATAAAGAAGGCAATTTATCTTGATTCAGAAATAAAACAATAACAGAGGATAAGAAGAATTCAGGAAAATTCCAAAAGAGATTATTCTCTTTTAAATAATTCAGTGTGGAAATGAATTGGGTTTAGTGTGATAATCTCTCTGAGAGAACTCTAAAATGATAGAGTGTAATTTAAGGCATCTGGGACTACTGATTAAATCGTCAATGACAAGCTAAAAAGGGTTACTGATGATCCTGAACCTAAAAAATTTGTATATATACGTCATTTTTTTTTAATCCCCCCCCAAAAATGTGCAGGGCATTTGGTTTTGTTGTGTGCTTTCTTTATAGGTCACAGACATGGCCTGATATGCATATTCATTAAGAAAGCATCAATTAAGCAGAGTGAGTTAAATGAAGTATGCTAATATGCAATGATTCTAAACTACCACAGGGTGGTAGGAGATTCACTTTCCACAACATTTATCTAATTGGCAGAACTAACTGCTTTGCTACACTTCTACCACATTCAAATCCCTTATTAGAAACTATATCATTGTTACTGCTCAATATGTGTGAATAAAACCTCAGAGGCAAAATTATACTTTAGGATATGCTATACTTAAACAAAAGTCCAATTCAACTAAAAAGAATGTGTGCATACATTAATTTGGTTTCTTTAGTTGTTTGTGTGTTTTCTTTCTATTTGTATAAAAGACAATTTATCTTTAATAATTAATGCAGAGGAAGTTCACAAGATACTTATAACAAATTTAATACAGTAGTTATTTATTAAGCCATTTAAATGATTATTTCATCAAAACATTCCCCAACATGGAAATATACCTGTATATATTATTAAATAAGAATTTTAGATTTGGAAACAAATTAACAAATATGTGTGGCCCAAATCTTTTATTTTACAAGTATATAAAATAAGACTAGCATATGTTACAAAGATCACACAATTTTTGAAATAATTAACTCAATCGATCTAGTCTGTGTTTTTAAAGTTTTTATTTTAAATTCCAGTTAGTACACAGTGTAATACTAGTTTCAGGTGTACAATATAGTGATTCAACACTTCCATACATCACCTGGGGCTCATCACAGCAGGTGTATTCCTTAATTCCTATCACCTATTTCACCCATTCACCCACTTACTTCCCTCTGTAACCATCAATTTGTTCTCTACAGTTAAGAGCCTGTTCCTTGTTTTGCCTCACTCTCTTTTTCCTTTTGTTCGTTTTGTTTCTTAAATTCCACATATGATGGAATCATATGGTATTTGTCTTTCTCTGACTTATTTGGATTAGCATAATAGTCTTTAGATCAATTCATGTCACTGTAAATGGCAAGATTCCATCCTTTCTGATGGCTGAATAATATTCCCACGTGTACTTGTGTGTGTGTGTGTATACACACACATATACATATATACATACACATACATATATAACATCTCATATATATATACATATAAATATGCATGTGTGTGTGTGTATACGTATGATAGGCACACACACACACACTCACCACCTCTTCTTTATCCATTCTATTATCGATGGACACTTGGGCAGTGTCCATAATTTGGTGCAATGTTGAATCATAGGGTAGTTCTATATATGTTCTATATGAGCCACATATAAAGAAAAGACATAAGAATACATTGAAATAAATGAGAGAAGAGTGCAAAAGTTGAAGACAGAACTTTGTGAAATGCCAGAATATGGAAGTCAGTGAAAAGAACCAAAACTGAGCTGCTACAATGAAAACTAAAATAATATATTGTAGATCGCCCAATAAGATTGTCATCTCCTTTTCCAAGCCTCCACACATGCAGCTCCCTAGCTAGGTTGGAAACTCCTTCATCATCTTTTCTACAGATATACTTAATAAGTTATCTTACTGAACAAAATAACTCTTGCCATTCAGGTTATATTATATAACCCATACGGTGTTCAATAATATCAAAAGGCTTTAAAATGTTATGTAGATATTCTGGAAGTCATTAGTGATAAGTATGGATGAGGAAGTTTAAATCATTCTGTCAAATCAAGAATAATGAGTAAAGATATCCAATTTTACAGAAAAAATTTTCCTATGGGATCATGATCCTTGTTTTACTCATATATGGGAAAAAATTAGTAATATGCCCAAACTTACTAATTTGCTGTGAATATGAATCTATACATTTTTCCAATCACTAACAGTGTATTTTCAACTCATTATTTTATAACCAATAACATTTTAAATCTAATTAATATCAAATCTTATTATCTGGAAGTTTTATGAATACTTAAGAGTGTCTACATTTTAAAGTCTTTCATGATAGATAAAATGTATAAAGAATAATATCTTAGAAGATTTTTATTTTGCTTAAACAGAGAAATAAAGAATCAAAAATTTCTGCCTATGTGTGAATTTAATATAACACAATCACCTAAGCACTCTGCCTGGAGGCAGTTTTCTGATATGAGTACAGAAAGGGACCCCAAGCAAAACAAAGAGAAGTCACTTTGTTGTGGAATCAGCATATAGAATTTGGGTAGGCTAAGAAGCCTGGAATTTGTGGGACAGGGTACCAGAGAAGGTGATCAGCATAGATCGTTATGGAAAAGAAAAACACTACAAAGACTTGTAAACTGCGAGATTCACAGAACTCACACTTTGAAGTAGATAACTCAACATTATTATCCATATTATTATTCATTTTGATTTACAAATTCAATTCATTTTAAATCAAAATCCTCATATTATTTTTTTGTAGGATTTGGCAAGCTGATTTTAAAATATATATGGAAATGCAAAGAAACTAAAATAAACAAAATAATTTTAAAGGAAGCAAAAAATAGAAAGATGTAATTTTCTAAGTTCAAGAGAGAATATAAAGCTACATTTTTAAAAGAACACAGAATTGGCTCTCAGATCCACAGATAGATTAAAGAACCAGAAAAAATCCAGAAATAAACCTATGACTATATGGTCATTTTTTTCTTTAAGAAAAGTACACTTAGTCACACTAGTGTAGAAAAGAAAGTCTTTACAATGAACAGTGCTGAAAAAACTATTTACAAGGAAAAAAATAATCTAGGCCCTACATTACCTCATACATATTATGTCAAAATAAATTATATAGCTAACCTTAAAGATAAAAATATAGAGGCATCTGGCTGGCTCAGTCTGTAAAGCATTCGACTCTTGATCTCAGGGTCATGAGTTCAAGCCCTAGATTGGGTGTAGAGCTCACTTAAAAAAAAAATGTATATAAAACTGAAGGAAGAAAATTTAGGAAAATTCTTCATGATCTTGAGATAGACTTCTTAGACAGAACATAGAAGACAATCATGTTTTATTAAAATTCAAGTCCTCTGCTCTTTAAGTCTACATACTCAGAGTAAATATATATATATATGTATGTACATATATATTTACAATAAATATATATTTACAATAAATATATATTTATAATAAATTTATATAGTTACAATAAATATATTTATATTTATAAATATATACCATGTACATAAAGTATATATTTGATATTTTTTATTCAGTATAAGCAAAATTTCATATAACTTAAAAAGACTACAAAAACAAAATTTTTAACAGGACAAAAATTTTTTTAAGATTTTATTTATTTATTTGACAGAGAGATCACAAGTAGGCAGAGAGGCAGTCAGAGAGAGGGGGAAGCAGGCTCCCTGCTGAGCAGAGAGCCCAATGTGGGACTCGATTCCAGAACCCTGAGATCATGACCTGAACTGAAGGCAGAGGCTCAACCCACTGAGCCACCCAGGTACCCCAACAGGACAAAATTTTAAAGTAGACTTCAAAAATAAGATACACAAATGACCAATTAGCACAAAACATATTCAAACTCATTTATCACTGGTGAAAAGTGGTTATCATGTTTTAGCAAGGATGTGGACAAACTTGAACTCTCATACATTGCAAGCACTGTATTGATAGAACATCTACAGCAGGCAAAAGTAAAGTGACAGAAAGCATAATGGAGGTAGTCTGGAGTTGTGTTTGAGTAGAGGTATTGATTGAAAAAGACACAACTGAACTTCTTGGTGGTACATAAATATGGTGTATCTTGATTGGGATGACAATTAGACATACACATCTGTCAAAACTCATCAAACTGTACATTCAAAGTGGGTGCATTTTATTCTGTGAATAATATAGCTCTATAAACTTGATTTAAGATGTAATAAGTATTTAAAATGTCTAACTGTGGGTACTTGGGTGGCTCAGTCATTAAGCAGCTACCTTCAGCTCAGGTCATGATTCCAGGGTCGTGGGCTAGAACTCCACATCCGTCTCCCTGCTCAGTGGAGAGCCTCCTTCTCCCTCTCCCTCTGCCTGCTGCTCTGTCTACTTGTGCTCTCTCTGTATCTCTCTGTTAAATAAATAAATAAATAATCTTTAAAAAAGTAAATAAAAAATAAAATGTCTAATTGTAGGACTTTTGAACCAGTTTTAATATGTTTCTTATGTTTCAAAGGTATATGTAAATTCCACTTCAGTTAAAATGAATATTCAATTAACATAAACTACTGATTTGAGTCATATTTTTATTTTTTTAAACTAAGATAAATATCAGCATATGAGTGATCTAAATGGTAGAGGTGAGAGTTTGTGCTATACTTTAACTCACCCAAATATGTACCAATGAATATGAGAAGAAGAAAAATGTACGCTATTAATTAGGGCATGCCTGCCACACTCCAGGGTTTTATTCAACATTATTCAGTCCCCAGGTAAAGCATTAAGGTCTGACCCACTCTATGTCTGTACAAGCATTGATTTGTTACACTAAGTTAGTATAATCAAAGAGCAAAGTCAGAAAGAATCATCAGCTCGTTGCAAAAGATGAAAGCTCTGTTGTTAGTCATACTATTGATGGCATCACTAATGTAGTTAACAACTAAACTTAGAAACGGAGCAAAAAGATTTATCTTCATCACATTTGCCTTCATGATTATATTTCTTTGGAAAAGGAGGCTGCTAATTATCTGGCATATGCGTGCATTCAAGATTTCTTTCTTTCTTTTTTTTTTTCTTTCCTCCTTTCTTCCATATCTGCTTTTACAAAAATAAATATTGAAGCTACATATCATAACCTTCTTGCACCATAACACACCCAATAATGACATAGTATGTGTAGAATTTTAGACAATTTTTTTCTACTTATTAACCAATCACACACATTTTAAAATTACAACAGAGAAAGAGCATAGGCATATATTTCAGAAACAAATTTACACATGCAACTAATTCATTTAATGCCCAGAAAGGGAACGCATACACACATGCCAATGTCATTGTCAAAATCCTTTAAAAAGCACGAAGTGCTAACTTAACATAATAAATATTCATTGGTACTATCTATTACCAGAAGTAGCACAAAGCCCTTGATTATCAAGTTTTAGAATGTTTCCATTGTTCGATTGTGAGATATTATGGAGATTGAATGAAAACATCCCCTGTATTAACAAAGGGAAAATTATATTGGCTATTCTGAAAAGTCAAAATAATTAGAGGATTTTGTGCAGAAAACCTGAAATTTTTCATTCATGTTAAAATTTGAAACAAATACTGAACTGCTATTCTGGGTAAGTACTGTCTTTCAAATGGTAATTTCTATTTCACAGTATTTAAAAACTATTAGTAACATTAGAGTTCATGTAGGACCTTCAAATCAGCAAACACTATTACACGGGAAGAAATTGGAATGTTAAGTAGATGAACATTGTTGAACTACTCCAAATACTCCAGCTTTTTGTGGGGACTGGGGTTTGGAATTTGTTTTTAAAGGATTTGTTTGTTCCTCTCCTTGGTGGAACTGTAACTGTCCATTACTCAAACAAGTTCATACTTCTAGGATAAGATAAGAAATACACGTTTCTTTCTACATAAATAGTCCTTTCAACTCTGGAGGTCACTATAGTGTCTTGAACTTGTAACCTCTAGGCTGTCCAAAGTGAACATGATATGCTGGAGCAAGCTTGGAACTCAATGCTAAATTTTCAGGAATTTTGCTAACATTTGAAATCAGGTTGGTGGCTTGAAATTGATCATGGCACAGTATTATTTTACACAATGATAACTAACAAATGCTACAAATCAGAACTTCCCTCTTGCTGACCTTCAGCTGGTTATTAATCACTTATCAACACACCAGTGATGATATCCCATTTCAAAAGAGAGAAAAAGAAAAAAAGAGAAAAGAAAGGAAAAGAGAAGATGGAAGGAAGGAAGGAAGGGAGGGAGGGAGTCGAAGAGGAAGGGAGGGAGGGAGGAGGGGAGAAAGGGAGGGAGGAAATATTTAACCCTTCAACTATTTAACCAACATTCTTATAATTCCTAAAAGTAATCTTTTAGGGTTTTTAAAATATAATTTAGAAAACCAAATTAAAATGTAAGACTTCTAAAAATATAATTTAGAATATGAAATTAGTTTTTCAGTAACATTTTCTTCATCTCCTAAATGATGATAACATTTTTTACTACTCTGTAAACATTATTTTCAGAAGAGAAAATTCATGCAAATATATTTCAGAGAAAAAAATAAAAGATTTCCTGTCAATAACCATATATATCTTCATCCATAAGTAGAGAAGGGTGAGGTGAGCATTATATATTGTGAATAAAATCTTATTTAGAAAACTATAGTAACTACCTTTATTTCCATGATCACCATAGCAGTCTTCTAGTTTTGTTCTTTTTCTAGGAGTCCTCCCTTAGAATAAACTCTCTGACTGCTGCCTGAAGAGCCCTACTAAAATGTTAAGTATTGTGATGTTACTGCATTATTTAATTTTTTCTTCAATATACTTCCACCACTGTAGATTTGTAAATAATTCCTAGACAGTAAAACATGCCTTTAGCCTTATAACCACTGTCTCCATTTCAATCAACATTTCTTTATACCAACATTTAAAAGGGAATAGCTATTATAACAACCATTAGGCTAGTTCTGAAATAGACATCAATGATATATAGTTAGAAAAGTCATGGTTCATGAATTAAGGAATTGATATTTTAGATAGGAAGACTGTCAAGAAAAGAGATGATTATATAGTAGGGTTCACATATTAACTCACAATACAACTAAAAATTAAAGATAAAATAAAGATCACGACTTTTTGTTTATTTTAATACTATTTTCCCCCCAATTCTCTATCAATAAATCACTAGGAGAATAAAGATAATTAACTAAATATCCCTATCAGATTACAACATGTGGGATAATATAAACATTTCCTGAGGAAAGTACTCTCACTTAGAAAAAAGAAAACACACTTAGCTTTGCCTCTTTTCCTAAAATAAGGTCATTCACTCATTCATTCATTTATTCAGGGAGTGGACAATACTTATGCATCCATGTGGAAATGAGGGGTAGGGACAAACTGATTCCATGTTAGCATTTGGAGATGTATTGTCTTCTGTCACATATCTTTGGGAAAATTCCCTTTATCATATAGGCATGGAATACCCTGCTGGATTCCCTAGTTAATTTTGACAACTAATACCATTATAGTTGATGTTTTTAACTTCCACAGGGGCAGGGAGTGCCTTTTAAATGACTTGCTTTCACCTTTCAAGCTATCCTTAGGCTCCCCAGTGTCCCTCAGAAGTCCAGTCTTTAGCAGGTCAGGCATGCTGTTCTCTGTAGTTCCATGCTATACTTACACCCATTAATGTTCCTTTTTATATCACAATCCTATAAGCTTGGAAATGAAGCAAATTATTGTATTTCCTCTATGCCATCTCCTTTACCATAAAACATGCCAAATTCTCTGCAATAGCAGGAAACTGATCTAAAGTTGAGCCCATATTTGATTTTAAACTGAGCCCATATTATACTGAATTGGGATATAAATAAATATGAAAAATATTCAAAGACAAAAACATGTTTGCAAAGATTTTGTGTATTATATAATATTGTTATTTAATGTTACTGTCTACTTTTTCTCTGTAATTTTCCCTTAAACAATAAAAGTTTTGGGTTAGGTTGGGTAAGGTTTTTATACACAGAAAAGTTGACCAAAAAATCCACGATTAATAATTTAAAACTTGTTGTACATAACATTTGGTAATTGATGGAAATCCAAACTGGAAAAAAAAAAAAAAAAAAAAAGGAACCAAAGATTTCCCAGAAAAACTAAACCCTGAGATAAATCCTGTAAGCTTATAGGACTTACCCAGGTAAAAAAGTAAAGATGCTTGGAACAAAAGTGTAACATCAAACCAGAACAGGAAAGTATGATAGCTGTGGGAAAATACAAGGGTTTCACTGCGGCCAACATGTAGTATCTGAGGACTGGAGGGAAAACAGTCAGGCTGGAGAAGTAAGTACGGCAAGATTAGGATACGTTTTGAGTGTTATTCAGTGAATATATGTTGGAGTCTCTAACCAAAAAAAAAAAATAAGTCACTTAGGTGACATAATGTATTCAGGTTATATTTTAAAACTATTTTTGAAGGAAGGAGAATGGACTTGGGGAAGAGCACAAGTCTTGAGGCAAGGAGACAACAGTAAGAATAGAAATAGAGGGGCCTGGGTTTGAAATACATATGTTTAATGTGTAGTATCTATTCCCCACATATTTGAATCAGACTTTAAAAGAATACAGTCAGAAGCGGAAGGCAATGGTTGATTATGTTTAATGAGAACTTCAAGAAGAAAGACAACTGGTTGGCATAGGGTGTTAGAGAATATAAAACACTGACATAACATCATTATTTTTGTTGTAAAGACAATAAGAAAAGTTAATATATATGTAAGATTCAAATAAGGGAGAAAGAATACAGAGCCTTAGCCATATGATGTTAATATCATCCTTAGATTAGATTAGCATATATTCTGCATCTTGGTCATCCTAAAATTCAGTCCTGGTTAGTTCGTTTGCTGAGAAAGGCAATGTACTTCCCTGGAAGAGTTACTTTCACATTTTATAGACTGTAACTCAAATCTTCTATTTTGAATGTTTATTGTGGGAGTCTCATTATACATTATAGAATCATATATATCTCATGCATTAGATATCTAGGCTTATTCATCCTACATGACTGTAACTTTGTAAACTTTGATCAACATTTACCCATTTTCCCTAACTTCCAGCCCCTAGTTACCACCATTTTATTTCTGTGTGTGTGTATTTAACTTCTTAGATTCCACATGTAAGTGAACTTAGGTGATATTTGTTTTTCTGTGTCTGGTTTATTTCACTTAGCATAATATCCTACAGTTTCATCCTATTGGTGTAAAAAGGTTTTCCTTCTTTTTTAACATCTGAACAGTATCCCAGTGGTGGTGTATATGTGTGTGTGCATGTATATAGATCACATTTTCTTTATCCATTCACCCATCAATGGACATTTAGGTTATTTCCATGTCTTGGCTTTTGTGAATAATGCTGCAATAAACATGGAGGCACTCATATGCCTTGGAGTTATTCTTTTTGATGTTACTATAAATTGGATTGTTTCACTGATTTCCTTTTTCAATAGCTCGCTGTTGGGGTAAAGAAATGCAACTGATTTTTGTATTTTGATTTTAACCTCTTTCAATATTAAATACTCTATTTAATTATACTTTAATATTCCACATTTCATTTTTCAAGCATTAGGAATGCTACATGCTTGATTTCCATGGTAGTCTTAATTTTATATCTCTTATCACAATGTTAATCTTCAATGGCACTTTTTAATTTAAAAACCCAATACTAAATTACACATAGTTCTAATACAGGGACTGGACTCTAAATTTCTTGAGTGCAAACACTAGGCCATTTCTTACTTGAATTCCTAAGAAGAGAATGTTTTCTATCACGTAATAGGTTCCCAATAAATGTGTACTAAATGGTGGAAACTCAGGCCACAAATAGTAAAAAAGAAAGTGAAAGCTAAAATATATTAATTTTCTAATAATTATTCATTTTTTTCTATTTGTATCTCAGAAATGTCAACAATTCTGTAGGAAAGATCTACAATTTATTCTTTTTTTATGCAAAAGGACATTGAAATACTAACCGAAAATCTAGCTAAAACATAACCAGTTTCAAAGTTATTCCTACCTAAACACACCTTTAATCTAAGCCAAGATTCATTTACAGGTTTCTATCTTCAAAGGAATACGATTTCTTAAAGTGCTTCATAAGCTAGACACTGAAATAAATATCTCACATGTATAACTATGCTTAAATATTGTCTAACATTATAATATGGGTTCTACCTTTCACATTGAATTAGCAATGAAAAAAAAAAAGTGGAACCTAGTTGCAGAGGACCTTGTCCACATAACATAGCAAGGGGTAAATGGAACTGAGAAGTCTACCCATATCCATTTCACTCCAAAGCATGTGAGTTTAAATACTATTCCAAATTAAAACATTAAAATTATAAATACATCTATACTTGGGGGGGGGAGTAAAGAACAGTTACACAAAAGATATGACCAAATGTAGCAAATCATATGACCATGACTTTCCAATGTCAGTTTCTAATTTTCTATGTACTATCTAGATGATGGTAGATTCCTATATCCTAAATATACAATTAAGGATAAAATTTATAGCTTCACATATTTTTCCGAATAATACCTATTTAAAAGGAGTTGAAAATCACTGAACTCTCACTACCTTTAAATCTATTTTTAGTATGGCAATTTTAAAGTTAATTGTTAGATATCTGTTTACTTCTTCACTTGATCTCACCTTAAGGATAGGGAACAAATTAGAATCATGGTAAATTTTATAAACACTTTTCCTAAAAAATCACTGAATATAATCATGTCTCAACCATCTAACCTGGAAAGCTTGGATACATCTTTGATTATTTCAGTTTTTTGGCTCCTTACATTCAGAAGAATGAAACTATAACATTTAGATAGAGGAAAAGAATCTTGTCATGTTTGGGTATAGAGCTCATAGGGGATTTCATTGCACAAAGGATTAACCTTTGGATTCTTTAACATACCGTACAAGGTCCTTCACCATCAACTCCAACCTACTTTACTTTTTATCAACTGCCATTTTCCTCTGCTCTTGTTATAATATGTGTTTCTGCCATTCCCTGAACTTGTGCTACTTCATACTTCCAAGTTTTTATACATTCTGTTCTCTCATACTTGAATGCACATTTCCCACTTCTCTGCCAGGAGAATACAAACTTATTGCTTATGGCACAAATTAAAGGTTGTAAAGAATATATCTTCTGGGCCAGGCAGAATTAACACTTTATCCTCTGAAACCACCACTTTGCAAACACATAATATAGTCTTCAATGCACTCCATTATAAATACACTTGCTTACAAAGCCACATTTACTCATTGAATGGTGTTCTGAATTGGAAAAAACAATTTCTGGTCAATTTTTTAGCATTTTTTTTTCATTTTTTAGCACTATACCTCACTTAGTAATTAAAGATTTTTGAACAGAATACTCAGAATATAATTATTATCTTAAATTTTTTGTATTCTATGATCATTAGCACAATTTGTGAATAGAGTAGGCAGTTAATATATTTTAATTTTAATAAAGTGACAGAATATCAATGAATAGCTAATTAGAAATTGTGGTTGACTATTAACATAAAAATTTCAAAATTTGTTAGAGCTATAAAGAAAGTTTAGAAAACCTAATTAAATACAGATTCCTCTGATGATACATTCATCTCTTACAACACTCAACAGTCTACATAAGGTTTATTTACTTCTTATTACTAAAATAATTTTTCTAGTTATCTTATTCTCTGATACCAAATCCTATTGTATAAAATATTACATGAATCAAATGTCTGGGTTCATTTTTTAAACAAGAGTCATGTTTCTCCAGTGATGAAATGTCAACTTCTGTATTTCATACACTGTCAAATTTTCCATATTGCTTAAGAAAAGGTCTGAATAAACACATAAACCATGTCCTAAACTCCAAAATCTGAAAATTTATTAGACATCTAAAAGAGTGTGCCACTCACTGACAGTATTTTGTCTTCACTCTTGATATTCATAAAATGACTCAAAGAATCCCTTTGTCATAAAAGTCTGACAAAATAGGAAAAAAAGAGAGTTGTCTAGTAAAAGACATCATAGATTATGAGAGTAATAATATATGTTAGCTACAGTTATGTCACTAATTCATTATGGCTTATGATTTATTCTTATTTTACCTTATTTTCATAAGGACTTATGAATGGTATGCCAGAAAATTTTACTTACACTACAATCATGAATCATTATAACAATATTTATCAAGTACTCAGCTATGACCACTGTGTTGGTAAAATCTTGCAACATTTTGTTTTCCTTAGTACATTGGCAAATGATGATAACCCAAACTTAATAGTGACTTGACTTCAGCCTTTCTTAAGAATCATACTGCCCCATATCGATTCAAATCCTTAGACTCCTAGAGTAATAGGCTTCCTGAATTCCTGACTTTCTGGTTGTCCTAGTGTATCCATTTTATGTGTGTCACATTGACCTCATCTAAGCATAATGCATTCTACTCCTCAATAACCTTGAAATCTCATTGTTTATCAAATCAACTTGCATGTCAGTTAATGTATTTCAACACTTGTCTGCCACAATTTTTCTACTATTTTGAAATATTTTACCTTTGTTATGTATTTAAGCTAGGTTTTGGGCAGTAGATCATTTTCTTAAAAGAAAACTGCACACTGAATCCCAGTTAAAACACTGGAGATATGATGGTTGAGCAAAAATGATATGGAAGATTTCTGCTTTTAGCCAAGACAGAGTAAAAGGAACCAAATTAGTCTTCTATCTGAAACAACTGAAAAGACAAAAACTTATAAAACAACAGTGTCGGGGCAGTGATTCTTGAGAGATGGGAAGCAAATAAATTGAATTTTGCATTGGATTGAATAGTGCCCCACCAAAATCCATGTCCACCTTCAATCTGTGAATATGACCTTATATGGAAAGAGGGTCTTTACAGTACAGTCAAGTTAAGATGAGGTCACAGCTTGTGTTCTCATAACAAGAGGGAAATTTGGAGGCATAGATAGATGGAGAGAGCTCCATGTGTGAAGAACATAGAGGTCAGAGTAATGGACCACAAAGCCATTGAATAGTAGGTATTGCCAGCAATCATCAGAATGTGGGAAGAAACAAGGAAGCATGCTCCTAGAGTCTTTGAGAGAGCATTACTATCCTACATCTTGATTTCAGATTTGAAGACTCCATTACCTAATAAATTTCTATTCTTTTAAACCATCTAAGTTTGTGGCAATTTGTTAGAGTGCCCCTAGGAAATTAATCTGACTCTTGAGATTGTCACATTTCACTGCCTAGAGAGATTCCATACTACAGCTTGGTGAAAGAGAATCTGGGTGGAACCTGATAAAATCTCTCTACATTATCAATATTCCAGGAGGTTTAAGTCTGATAAAGTACTAGGGATAAAATGGCTTCTTAGAAGAACTCCAGTAATCTATAGAGGATTCCCTTGGATCATTACCTGAGTACTGATCAGGATATATGTGTGAGGAAAATATTCAAAATACAGCAAAGAACCATACAAAAAGAGCAGAAGTATAAATCCCCAGGCCTCTCCTAACACCAGAACTAGTTCATGTTCTAATTCAACAGAGTGGAATATTTGATAACTCACAAAGTATCATGCAGAGTAATCACAAACTGCTCAGAGGTGGAGTCCTTACAGCAAACTAAACTCTACCTATATAACATAGCAAGTTTTGAGTTGACAAAAAGCTTATCAGACCTATAAGGAAAAAAACAATAGAGCCCATAAGGAAGAGAAAAATAAATCAAGTGAAACTGAACTAGAAATGATGGAAATTATAGAATTAGTAAGAAAGTACTTTTGAGAATATTATTAGACTATTAAACTTTTAGCTTCTGCTCCGACATATAAAAAAAGGTTGGAAGTCATCACTTTCATCTTTACAAGAAAAAAGCTGAACAAACAAAAGTCCGTGCCTTCTCTGTGTCCCACCAGGGACCAGAGATCACAGTGCAAACTATAATGTTAAAATCCATTGAGACAGGAGAATCCAGAGAATCACAGCCCAGATCTGCTTGGCTGGAGCAGAAGCTGTTATAGCCAGAACTGATAGAAACAATTAAATGGTAATTATGATGAATTGCGAGAAACTGAGTATGGATTAACACGGAAGTGAAAAACCCTAAGGCAAAGGGTCCCAAACTTCCCTTGATTTAGCAGTGGTAACTTGGTGTAGTCATAAGGAGAAAATCTGGGAAAGGTAAATTCTTGCTTCTGGCAGAGGAAATGAAAGAATAATAGCGATGAAATACAGAGAGTGTTTTCTATAGCAGAGTTCTACTGTGCAAGAGATAAGACTTGACCAGATTTTTATCCCACTTGGAGGAAGGGCACTTTTCCAGTTGCTGCCCTTGGGAGCTATTCTGTTTCATCTAATAGAAGAAAAGTGTTGAGAAACATTTGTGATGCTTACATGCCAGGGACACAGACCAACAAAAGACCGAGATTTAATCATGATTATGGAATACTTCCCCCTTGCACACACCTTACCAGAACAAGAACAGAGCTATACTACAAGAATAGATTACAGCTGAAAAAGCTGCAACTCTCAGAGGAGTACTTATGGAAGCCCAGAATCAACAGGAGGGATGAGCACTGGAGAAATGTGAAGCCTCTGGCACCTACAGATAAAACAAAATTAAACACCGCAAACACCTATCAGATTAATATAAAACCTACCATTAAGGGACTATTTACCTCAGTTTCTATCACCAAATACATCATGTTTTGCTTTCAATAAGTAATTATAAAGCTCGTTAAAAGGCAAAAACAAAACAAAGCAAACAAACAAACAAACAAAAAAAAAACAAACAGAAAAAAACACCAAAAACCTGAAACAACAGAGCAAGCCTTAGAAGAAGACTCACATCTGATACAGATGTTGGAAGCCAGGGAATTTAAAATTCACTATTTAAAATAACTATGATTAATATCTTAAGAGCTCCAATGGGGAAAAAATAGACAACAAGAAAGAACAGATGGGTAATTTTAGCACAGATGAAAACGCTAAGAAAAAAAAATAAAATGTTAGAACTCAGAAATACTGAAACAGAAATGAAGAATGCCTCTGATGGTCTCAATAGTAGACTATATATGACTGAGTAAACAATCAATGAACTTGAAGAAAGGTTATGGAAACCCCCAAATACAAAAGAAGAATCATGAAAAAAACTGTATATCCAAGAACTATGGGACAATTTCAAAAGGTGTAGCATACATATAATTGGAATACAAAAAGAAGAAAGGAAAAAACCCACAAGATTTACAAAGTATTTGCTAAAACCCATACAATTTTACAGCACAATGAGTGAACATTACTGTATGAAAATTTAAAAAAAAATTAAAAACCTGGGATCCAGGAAAAGAATGCAGAATGTGGACAAAATAATCTAACTTTAATACAAATGAATTAACTGACCTTACTGAAGGAGGTAGGGGAAAGTGGTAACCAAAATAACTTTGGAAAGAAGAGGACTCTTTAATACTAAAGTCAAAAGGAACTGTCAGTAAATAACCAATATACTCTATTTGATAAAATTGTTTTCTATGGGTTTATGGGCTTACAGTTCTGATACCACTATATGTGTATGTATACTGGCATCAAGTAATTAATGACTATTGATCTTAGTCAGATTTCTCATTGTTGGGGTAAGAGTTTAGAAATAAATAAGGAAAGGAAGCTAGAATGATTCATGTAGTAATGTATTAGCATTGGGTCTATTTCATGAATTTGTCTTAGTTCAGGTATGAGAAAATACTACAGACTGGGTAATTTATAAACAACAGAAATTTATTTCTCACAGTTCTGGAGCATAGTCAAGTGATAGCCCTCTTCCAAGTTTCAGCCTTCTCTAACCTCCAATGGTAGAAGGGTAGCTCAATGGGGTCTCTTTCTATGAGAGGACTAATCCAAATTATGAAGGCTCCACTCATGATTTAAGCACCTCCCAAAAGCCTCACCTCCTGCTATCACCCTGGGCATTAGTATTTCAACATATGAAATTGGGACGGTGCGGGGGGGTGGACACAATCATTCAAACCATCCTAGAACTCCTGTTTAGCTCAATATAGATACATATGATCACATATAGAAACATCTATAAATATGGCTTAATATGCACACATGTGTATGTTTGTTCTATCACAAAGAAGGCCTAGAACGGAAAACATCCCAGTAGCACAAGTACACTAAAACCATGATTTCTAATATCATGGTGTCCAATGCTATTCTAAATTAAGAGGAACCAGTTTCTGGGATAAATGGCTGATTCCAGACCCGGGGCAAGGAATATACATGGTGAACATAGAGTATTGTGTAGTGCCAGAAATTAAGGAAGTGTTCAAATATAAAGCCCACAATGATGGAATTCTGTCAAAGGGACACAAGAGCCAACTGAAAGAGCTTTCAAACACCAAAGTTGAAATAATGTAAACAAACAAATAAATAAATAAATAAATTATAAAGTTCTTGTCAATGAACTTAAATAAATATTAATAAGTCCATAATGATAATAAATGTTGACCAAATACATGAGGGAGGAGAAACAAATCTCTTAAGCAAAGTAATTTCTTTTTTTTTTTTTTAAGATTTTATTTATTTGACAGAGAGAGAGAGAGATCACAAGTAGGCAGAGAGGAAGGCAGAGAGAGAGGGGAGGAAGCAGGCTCCCTGCGGAGCAGAGAGCCCTATGCGGGGCTCGATCCCAGGACCCCGAGACCATGACCTGAGCCGAAGGCAGAGGCTTTAACCCACTGAGCCACCCAGGCGCCCCTTAAGCAAAGTAATTTCAAGTAACTCTCCATTCTGTGAGTGTAGTCTATACAATATTGATTTGCTTCAAAGAGCACAGTAGATCAAGAGAAAATTTTAAAAGTCACTGTAGAGTGCAGAAACCTGACAAACTGTTGCTCAGTCATGTCATCAAAATCTATATTCATAGCAATAAGTCATTTTTAGCATCCTTGATATGATGTCATAAAAATAGCATCCTATCTCTGTGGTTTTCTTCCAAAAAAAGATAAACCCAATGTAATCAGAAGAAAAGCATCAGATAAAGTCTAAATGAAGAAATTTTAAAAATGCCTGAACAGTGCATGTCAAAAATGCCTTAAACAGTACACATCAAAACTTTATGAGAACCAATGATTGTCTGAGAAACTGTCCCAGCTAAGAGGAGTCTAAGGAGACATGACTACTAAGTGTAACGTGCATCCGGGATAAACCCCTTAAAGAGAAAAAAAGCATTTGCTAAAATAAAAGACATATAAATAAACCATGAATTTTAGTTAATAATAATACATAGATTATTTTAACAATTATGCCACAACAATGTAAGTTGTTAATAATAGAGAAAATTAGGGGTGCCTGGGTGGCTCAGTGGGTTAAAGCCTCTGCCTTCGGCTCAGGTCATGATCCCAGGGTCCTAGAATCAAGCCCCGCATCGGGCTGCATCCCCCTCTCTCTCTCTGCCTGCCCTTCTGCCTACTTGTGATCTCTGTCTGTCGAATAAACAAAATCTTAAAAAAAAAAAAATGGAGAGAAAATTAGATGTGGGCATGGGTGTTAACACTTGAATAATGTAGGTGTTAGGAGCACCCACCTTCACACAATCAAAAATCCATCTGTTTTTTTCCACTCCACCAAAACTTACCTACTAATAGCCTATTGTTGACCAAAGGCCTTAACAACAATATAAGCACTCAATTAACATATATTTTATATGTTACATGTATAATATACTGTATTCTTATGATAAAGTAAGCTAGAGAAAAGAAAATATTAAGAAAAATGATAAGAAAGGAAATTCAGATACAGTTCTGTGCTATATTTATTGAAATTATCTGCATAGAAGTGGATCCATGTAGTTCAAAACCTATGTCTTTCAAGGGTCACCTATACTATCTTTGCAACCTTTATATAAATTTAAAGTGCTCTAAAATAAAATTTCATTAAGAGTTCTAAAAAAGAGTTATTTTAGCTGCATCTTGTATATTTAGAAAGTAGATGAAAGGTTGAACAAGTGCAGGAGAAGAATAGGAAATATAAAAAGGTCAAATTCAAATACATAAAGATAAGTACAGTAAGATAGAAATGAATGGGATTAACACTTCAGCTATTGCAAAAGAAAGAATCAGTGCTTTTGTAGACAAAGAAATATAAACTGTCCAAAATGAAAGATAGACAAATAACAGAAATATTACCTGTCCCTTCCATCTAAAGAGGCAGAATCTAAGAAAAGTTCACTGCATATGAAAAGAGTAGTTAGAAAATCTTTCTTTATCTCAACACTTTATTTCCTTTTACTGTCTCATTTAATTTGGATTGTTAAATTTGCATTCTTCTTAGGGCCCACTCCCTGTGCCCTGGCTTCTGTGAAAACTTTCTGGTCCTCACCTAATATCCCTCCTAAAGATCCCTTATCTTTTTATATGTCCTTCTCTACGTATATACCCTAGTTAGTAATGTTTGTACATATTTACATCTCCTTAAACAACTTTCTTATTCGTTAAGCGTCAAATTTTTTCTTATTTAATTATATCATACAAGGTTCTACCACAGTGTTTGAACAAGTCATAATTGTATCTCTTATTTAAAGCAGTATTAGCATGTGTTAATGCTTTTTAAGTGTTTTTACATTCTGGCCATTTAGGAATAAGTGGTATCCAGCTTGTCCTATGTGGTTGTTTAAATTAGAACCATATTGTGACAAAAAAGTTATAAAAAACTAAATCTAGGGGCACCTGGGTGGCTCAGTGGGTTAAGCCTCTGCCTTCGGCTCAGGTCATGATCTCAGGGGCCTGGGATCGAGCCCCACATCGAGCTCTCTGCTCAGCGGGGAGCCTGCTTCCCCTTCTCTCTCTGCCTGCTGCTCTGCCTACTTCTGATCTCTCTCTGTCAAATAAATAAGATCTTTAAAAAAAAAATTAAATCTACATCTTTTGATGTCAGAATTTTAATAATTTTATACGAAGATACATTGAACAAGAAAAACACACCATGGAATTCTGCCATAGTGTTCACGTTTTCTAAACAATTCTAATCACAGGTGAGACTGAAATGAGATTCTATTCTACTACAAACTTACTCAGTCTATGCTTGTACTCTCTTATAGGGCCACGGTTATGCTCTTCCATTCTCCTGCAAATGGAACATATATTTTTGTATCGATTTTTTGGTATAATTGGCACACAGAATTAAAGTCTTATTTGCATACCTTGGAGATTCCCTTTAAGTTCAGAGTCTTTAAAAACCTAATTGGGGGGCGCCTGGGTGGCTCAGTGGGTTAAGCCGCTGCCTTCGGCTCAGGTCATGATCTCAGGGTCCTGGGATCGAGCCCCGCATCGGGCTCTCTGCTCAGCAGGGAGCCTGCTTCCTCCTCTCTCTCTGCCTGCCTCTCTGCCTGCTTGTGATCTCTCTCTCTGTCAAATAAATAAATAAAATCTTTAAAAAAAAAAAAAAAAAAAAAAAAAAAAAAAAAAAAAATAAAAACCTAATTGGTATGGATATGCTATTGTCCCCTGAAGATACACTGCAACATGCTGACTACTTGCTTTATTCACCAACAAAATAATTTTGTAGAATGTTGCTACTCTATTTCACAAATTCCACAGTATGTTTTGGAGAGTTTTCCTATATGACAGGCCCCTTTTTGCCCTTTCTTACTGGAAGCAGTGAAGAAAGTTTTGTCCTCTCATTTTAGATGCAATGAGAAAGTTCATTTAGATCTGACTTGGAAATAATTTCTCTACTGTTTATATATTTCTTGGGGAGATGGATGAAAGCATAATTATGTATCTCTTTAAACTCACAATTATGAATGGTATAGGTAATACCTTAAATAAATTGAAAAACATTAAAACATGAACTGCATTTAAAAAACAATTATCTTCAAATAACAAACTACCAAGTTTCTGCAAAGCAAGTCAAAATATGAGAGTTTTGTTGAGAAATAGGTAATGATTGCTTCACACTGGTTAAACCATTTTATTAAAAGAGATTAGTGTGAATACAGAGATGGGAAGGGCTTTGGAACATGAGGAACAAACAATCCCTTTACAGGGAAAAGGTCACTTTAATCTTGTGACATCTCATATACTATGATTTATTGAGTTTAGATAGATAGATACTTAGAATCTGCAATCTATTTCTGTTAGGAAAAAAAAAAGCAGAACCTTATCAGAGTTGTAGAACAAATAGAATTTTTTTTTTTTTCTGTTTGTTTCCTTAGCTTTTGTAAGCTCCTTGGTTTGAAGCTTGGAAAATATTTTTGTGCAACATCTGAAAAAATTCCCATTGTCACTTGCAATCTTATAACTGACTTTTTCCTAAGCTTTATGTAGTAACACAAGCTGGATTTGGGAAAAAATTATTTATTTTTTCTCAAAACACATAGTTCAGAGAGGACTTTCATACAATGTCATAATGATTTGATGATAATTTATGTTGCATACAAGTAATAATCCAATATTTTCACTATAATTTGTAACAATAAATAACCACATAGGACAATTATTAAAAGAAGTTAATAAAGTTGGTTGTGTTTTCAAAATTTAAAAAAAAGACAATTACTATAAAAGATGACATATATTGAGTTATATCTTCATGTTAATTCCTCATCAGAAAGAAATGCTGAGAAACCTTAAAGCTTAACTAATGCTTAAGAGCTACAGAAGTCAACATTTGTGTATTATCTTGCATAACAGAAAAGTGTTTTAACACATATAAAGTATTTTAAGTAAAATAAAAGTCACATTTAAAAAATTATATTTACTTTATATAGCTAATGAACTAATTTTTAAAGGTGAAAATACTCCTTTGAGGATGGCTAGGTTTTCATCTAGCCTTTTGATTTTTCATATGGCAATTAATATAGCCCTTTATTGTTGCTTACATTCTTTTGACTTATGTTGGAATAAATACTGGGCCCAGGTTATTAAGCCTATTTATTGTACATCTAAGCATTTAGTGCAATAGTCATTTAATGAATGGGAATCAAAGGTAGATAACATTTTTGGAAAAACAGATATTTTCTCAATAAAAAACATCATACAACTTAGTGTGTGTGCTTTAATATCACAAACTTTTGGAAGATATGGATCTGTAGTAATGTATTGTTTTTTTAAATATTTCTTTATCCTGACATAGCCTCCTTTGCAGTAAAAGTATGTTATGGGTTGAAATGTATCTCCCCAAAGATATGTTGAGGTCATGACCCACAGTATCTGAAAACATGACCTTATTTGGAAATGAAGTTGTTGCAGATCTAATTACTTAAGATGAGGTTGAAACAAATATGGCTTATGTCCTTCTAAGACTATGGGAAGATACATGGTTGAACTACATGTGACAAGAGAGGTTGAAATTATAGAGCTGCAAACCAAGGAATCTCAAGGATTTATGGCTACCCCCAGAAGCTAAGAAAAGACAAGTAAGGATCCTTTCTACCCAAGAGTCTCATGGAGAGCATGTCTCTACTGATACCTTAATTCTAGACTTCTAGTCTCCAGAGGGCTAGACAATAAATGTCTGTGAGATGATAAATGTATATTATTTAAAGCCACCCATTATGTGATACTTTGCCATAATCATCACAGAAGACAAATATATTTTTTTAAAAATTTCCCAACATTTGCAATAAAATACACATGTGCATAAAAATTTCATATATTTGTTATGTATTTGCTTGGAGAGAAGACACACATATATGTGTATGTATATATGTATGTATGAATGTGCATATATGTGTATGTGTGAATATACATATATATGTGTATATATACATATATATCTTCTGCAAGTACTACACAACAAATATATCAAGCACTTTTTCATTTACACATACATTTTCTTACACACATGTATATATAGACATATACACATGCATATGATATATGTGAGATTATTCATACGTTTATGTATGTGTATATATAAATACATATATATGTATATAAATATATACCTAAGTCTTACTGACTCAGAATCTCTGGGGCTGGAACCCAGGAATGTGTATTTTTTATGAAGTGTTCCAGATGATTCTAATACACAAATGTTTGAAAACAATTATTTCATGTCATGCTGACTTACTACAAATGTTGCTAATATGTTTAATATTATTATTCCTACAAAAATATTTCCCAAGATACTGCTTTGAGTTGCTTAATTAGCTGTTCTCTACTAAAGCATTCAGTGATCAAAAAAGTTTAGACAATTTTGCTTAATATATCCCCTCCTTAGACATTTATGATATATATTAGCAATAATGTAGAAGGATACAATTATGCATAATAATTAAGATTTTCTCATCTCTGCATTTTCCTTATATTTCCAGACCCTTTTACCATTGAGTTAAAAACCATTATTGCCACAGAGAGCATTTGTTTTCTCTTGGTAATGGAATAAGGGTCACCAAAAGAATCCAGAGAGATTTTTTAAAAAAGCAAAAACAGTTTCACTTTTACAATTAAATAGACTGGGAAACAAAGTTCTCACAATTTGCAGGAGCTATTTTTTTTTTAATCCTGAGAAAAAGAAAAAAAGACATGAATGTAATGCTTGAAACACTATAAGGACAGACCAAAGATCTCAGTGAATTAAGATCAAAGAATAAAAAATGCAGTTGGGAAAATGTGTGAATATGTAACTGCCAACTTCCCCCCTAAAGTTGATCAGCTGGTGAATAAAAGAATTGGGAGAAAATACACATCCATTAGAATGAGTAAATTAAAAAATTATTGATAGTAACACATGATGGAGAGGGTGTGGATAAGCTGTGTATCTCATGAACTGCTGGTGAAAATGTAAAATGGTATGGGCCCTCTGAAAAAATCAGTCAACATTTTCAAGTAAAATTAGATATATATCTTATGTCCCAAATCACACTTATGGTCATTTATCCTAGAAAAATGAAAATGTATGTTCTCACAACTGTTCAAAATTGTTCTATTTGTAATAACAACAACGGTAAAAAAAAAAAAGTTGTCTTTCCAAAATGAATGGTTAAATAACCATGGTACATCCTTGCGAATGAAACCTACTTATCATACAAAGAAGCAAAAGTTGATTGAGTCACACAATGTGGATGCATTTCAAGCATATTAGGCTGAATGAAAAAGGGACAATCTTAAAAAATTTTATAAGTATGATTCCATCTATATAACAGTCTTAAAACTGACAAAATTAGAGAGATGGAAATAGATTAGTGGTCTCCAGTATTTAAGGTTGAGAGAAAAGTGGTTACTACTATTAACAGGTGGCATGAAGAAGATTTTTTGTGGTGATGAAACAGTTCTGCGTATTGATTATTTATAGTGGTAGACACAAATCTACACATGAGATCAGATTTTATAGGGCAACACACACACAATACATATATATACAAATACACAGATAAGTGCATGCAAAAACTGGAGAAATGTAAATAAAATCTATAGACTAGTTAATAACATTGTACCAAATTAATATCCTGGTTAAGATATTTTACCATAGTTATGCAAGATGTTATCACTGGGGTAATTTGGATGAAGAATACACAGTTTGTCTCTGTACTATTATTTGTGCAGCTTCAAAATTTAAAATATTTAAAATTAAAAATAAAAATTAAAAAAAAATGGTGGCAGATCAATTTAGCATGTGAGCCACCATTTGCTAATCCATGACTCAAGATACAATGTATTTCTCAATCACAGATTGTAGAAGTAATGAAGAACTTAAGTCTTCATTAATCATTAATTAATTATATATTAACTTTAAAAAGTTGTGATGAGATATCTGTAAATTTAGATGTCATATGTGTTTCTGAAAAAGGTACCCCACTCTGTCTCACTCTGCTACACCCACATTCTGTGTGTGAGGGCATGATGAAAAGACCTGGGTAATTTTGGAATAATTTGAAAACTGAATTCTAGGCCTTACCACCCAGAATGCACCCCCTGTCAAAGCTGGCAAAGAAGTTGTAAAGGAGCAATGTCTGTCTAGGCAGACTATGTAGATGGATCTGAGAGCAGCTCCTCAGGTTCCAGGATTTCAGAGAACTGTGTTTGGAAAAGAATCTAAAACTTCCCCTTTCTCCAAGGCATATGTTGTACGTGCACTAAATCAATTTGAATCCATGACAAGGTGAACTTCAGACCTCCATAGCCAAAATGCATAGATAGAGGACTGTATGCATTATGTGGAGTAGGAGATAGCGTGGATCCCCCCTCACACACAAACAAAACTTCAATGAGTAAACACAAAAATAAATTTATTTATTTTTTAATTTTAAAGATTTTATTTATTTGAGAGAGAGAGAGACAGAGAGAGCACAACAGGGGGAGCAACAGGCACAGGGAGAGGGAGGAGCAAACTCCCTGCTGAGTAGGGAGTCTCACACAGGTTTGATCCCAGAATCCCAGGATCATGACCTGAGCCAAAGGCAGACACTTAACCAACTGAACCACCCAGTGCCCCAAAATAAATTTATATTTTTGTTCATACTACTTTCCCAGTGCTAGTTAGCACAGAGTTCTGTTCATCATTGGTCCTGAGTCTCAGGCTAATCAGGTTTTACTTTGAAATGTGATTCCATAATCATCCTAGAAAGAAGAGAATTCTGTAAGATCTTACCAAAACAAATAAACTGATACATTTACTTCCCATTCATCTTCATCCACTAGGATTAATTTAACCCCCAAACTCAATCCTTAAGTGGAAGAAATTTCATTTAACCTTTGGTAAATGTGATGGAAGTGGAAAAATAAATATGAATGAGAAAACTGTAAAAGTAGTAAAATGCTGATCATGTAAAACTGACTGAGATGAAATAAAGTCCATTGTATAATAAACACAATGGAATATTACTCAGCCATCAAAAAGAATGAAATCTTGCCATTTGCAATGATGTGGATATAGCTAGAGAGTATTGTGCTAAGTGAAATAAGTCAGTCAGAGAATGACAGATACCATATGATTTCACTCATATGTGTAATTTAAAGAAATTAAACAGATAAACATAGAGTGAAAAAAAAGAAAGAGAGTCAAACCATAAAACAGACTCTCGGGGGCACCTGGGTGGCTGAGTCAGTTAAATATCTGACTTTGGTTAAGGTCATGATCCCAGGGTTCTGGGATCAAGCCTGGCATCAGGGTCTCTACTTGGCGGGGAGCCTGCTTTTCCCTTTCCTTTTGCAGCCCCTCTCCCTGTTTGTGTGTGCTCTCTCTGTG